>NC_079154.1:13156752-13465086 GCF_947563725.1 Argiope bruennichi
GTTTAATTTTTATTTGATTTTCCTATTAACTTGATTCTAATACTTTTGTATCAATTCATCTGTGTTTTAGAAGTAGCTGCAATTGCGCTCTCTTAATACTATGAAGTTCTTTTTTGGTTTTAGTTTGAATAGGTAATAAATTTTAGTTGCGATTTCGAAGTTTGACATTTTAATGGATCAAAATTAAGCGAGACTTTTGCATTTCCCGAGATATCGTTCCCAAAATATTATTGTTGCACAAAAATAAATTTCACGCCGTTTCATAATTAAAAAAAAATTAAATAGTGTTGCAAATTTTTCTAAATTGTTCGCATTTTTTTTTTCAAATTTTCGACAGTAGCTTACAGTTTTGCCTTGAGATTTAAACCGTTTTTATTATTTCAATTATTCAATCATGTATTTTTTTCTATTGTTGAGAATTAAAAGAGAAAGATCTGCGTTTTTTATAAGAAGAATTAAATGATAAAGTTACAATAATGCAAAATTCATAAGATAGATGCTCGCACATTTATATTTTTAATAGCGCTATTATCTCGTTTGTCAGGTCTCCATTGTAAATACCCATGTACAAAATGAACATATGAAAAGAAATATGAAAGACATTTAAAATAACACGGTCAGAGTATTTGACAATTTGAAGTAATCATGGACATGAGATTATATGTAATTTTTTAAATTAAAATTAAATATAAACAATATTGACGGAACCAGCTTGCAGCCAAAGGCGACTCATTGAACATAAAATTGACAGTGTCATAATATATTGTAAATTTAGCATTTAAGAACATAAATGCAATACCTAAAAAAAATAACATTTTAGAATATTCTTTCTTACTTTAAGTTAAAATTTATTACAAATGCAAAAGTGTCTGCACATTTCAATCTATTTGGAGAAATTTTAAGAATGATTGAAGTTTCATCGAAGTGGCTATTAACAGATTGAAGAAAATCAGTGAGTCACTGAAAGCTATGAGTAATATCCTGTCCTACATATTACGATACTTTCTCCGGTGTTGTTCAGGAAATAGGCTGGATTTATATTTATCACAGAATGAATCAACCGATTTAAAGCGCTTGAAATTACTGATAAACGGATGTTTTCAGTTGCAGGGAAGGTTTTAAAGAACTATACGCATAAACTAGACAGAGATACTGCTCTTTTAAACTTTATCTGTATGTCGATCAAGTCATGCGCATGTGAACAATAGAGGATAAAAATACAGCGAACCGTCATGAGTTCTTTACATTTAAATCGTAGATATGTATCGGATTTCTAAATTTGTCATCAACAAAAATAAGTGCTTTTCCAAAATTCATACTTCGCAATACAGTAGCTATCATTTAGCATCTTAAGCGCCGCGTCAGTTATCGGTGACTACACTTAACTTTTCATTCGGGCAGCATCAGTCACTGATGACTAACGTTAAATTTTCTGAATAGACCACGACAGTCTTGGTGACTAACAGTATACAATACGATAAAATATTTTTAAAAAACTTTCTATTAATAAATGGGCCTATATATTCCTTCTCAAAATAACTTAATAGATTTCATTAAAACACGTAAACATCATGTGCCCAAGATGAATCTTAACTTCGTGACATCGGTACAGATCTCGGGCTAATCGGAAAGAAAGGCAATATCGACGTGGCGTTTAACGGGTTAATGAGATCACTTAGAGGGCTTAAGAATTTTGATAACATTAGCTGATTGATAACAATAACCGAATTGTATAAAATCAATTACATTTTTATCATCAGGCGAAAAATCACTAATGTCAAAGCCTCTATAATTTATTTCAAAAATAAAAATTGAAAAATTCTTTAATTGTAATTTATCGAAAATTAATTTTTTACCGTTCACTTACACATTGTCTGTACTTGTATTTAAAAAGTTGTTGAATGAGTTGCACGACAGATTTCAAAATATCAAGTACTTGACCCATTTTGGCTATCGTTGATGGGATTTCTTTAATATTTTTGTTCCCATCCGAATCATCAATATTTGTTGCTTAATCTTGCTAACTAGAAAGCTCAGAATTTTTCAAAATTTTACAAAGTGAGAAATTTTTAAATGCAGCCTCGAGCTGCGTTTAAATTTTAGGTTAACTTCTATATATGTTAAGAATTTCGATTTTGTATTGAACATTCAGATCAGTTCTTTTTTTAAATCTATTTTGCTTTCATAATCCAATAGCTGTCCATTTAAATCAATCCAGATCATTCTAGTCATGATAAAAGAATGTGAACACCATTTCGCGAGAAAAATGACTTCCAAGTGGTATTTTAAAAATGCAGTAGCAAATTCTATAAATGCGAAAAATTATCACCGACACGAAATAAAGGATCATTCAAATTTCCACTTCAAATCTGATGACATTAAATAATGCATTGATCACATTAAACGAATATTTGTGCATTTGTACATTTGAATACGTTGGTTCTGAATCAAAGAATTGTCTTAATATTTCCTTCGGGATGAATGACGCATATATGCGTTCGCGTTGATTTCTCCTTAAAGCCGAACGCCGCATCCTTGTGTCGGACTTTTAGACCAAAATGATTTCTATCAGGGGGATTTACTAATCCGAGATTTTATAAAAAAAAAAGAAGCCGGCGTGCTGGCATACGAGTAGCCCGTCTTCCCCATGACCTGGGCTCCTAAGTTCGATTCCCGGTTAGGGCATGGTTGTTCTCTTCCTTGTGCTCTCTCTGTGAGTTGCGTGAATGAGCCCCCTTGTAAAAAGGGTTTGTGCAAGCGAGTGTGTGTGTTCTATCTTCATTTGAGCTAGAAGTCAGACTTATTCCCTCGGATGATCAGGGGTCTTTACCCTTAGAAGCTGCAGTGCAAAATATGGCTTAAATAGACAGACAAAAAAAAAATGAATCCCATAACCCTCCGAGGTCAGGCAGTAATAAGATATTAAATTATTTATAGTAAAATAGACGATTAAAAAGAAAATACATAGTTTGACCGAAGCAAGTTAAAAAACGAGATTGTGCCTATAAATATAAAATGTCTGTTGTCTGTCACTACCACGACCCCCGTCTATCGGGGGTTGTGGTCACTACACTTATCTTCATTTTAAGGTATCCGACTACGTTGAAAACACTGGTTATCGATCACATTGGCGAATTCTTTTTTTATTATTATTTCTTGTAGTTCACGCTTTCCTCTTACCAAAATAGTATTTTCTGGGAAAAGGAAGGTCTGACCTATCATCCAGGAGAATTTTAAAGAAAAATTTTAGCTAAAAAATTATTAACTTCAATTTTCTCAAACTTTAATTTTCATAAAAATCATCCACCGTTAACATGATATCTCAAAAACTAATAGAGGTATTTACATAAAAATTTCAGAGTGTGTTTTAAATAATATGGGCAATGAAATGAATCTAAAGTTTTATTGTTAGTGAAATACTTTTTCATTTATAGGTGTTTTTAGAAAAATTAAGTTGTTAATTTATGAAAAAAAATGTATATATACGTATACTTTTACCCATAATACTTTGCATCTCAAAATGTTTCTTAGATTTTGGTTCATTTCATTCACCATTATATTCTATAACTTGTGTACAAAGAAAAATAAGATTACTGCATTCCAATTTTGTGTAGAGTGTTAACCGTTTTGGTTAAATTTCATTAAAATTTACTACACATTTTCCTATTTCTCAAAATATATAATATTTCCAAATATTTTTTTTTGTATTTATAGTGTTTATAATTGACAATACATCTAAAAACCATAAATAGTTTTTAAAAAATCCATAAATAGTTTTTAAAAAATCCAATTGTTCAAAAATATTCCTTCGAACGTAGTCGGTTACCGATTTTTCATATGGCTTTGAGGAATTCATTATTAAAGTTTTTGTGAAGTATTTTAAAATATTTATTCTAAATATTTATTTTTCGTATATTTAAATATTTTTCATCAATAATCTGATGTTACTTCAAACATTATTGATCCTAGTAATATACATATCTAGTATTTTTAATTAATTTTGTAATCATGATTGAAAATGTGCTATCTATTATCACATAATTAAAAAAAAAATTTCATTTCTATATAGATAGTACTTTTTGCGAATTCTTATGACATTTTTACAGAGTTTAATGCTTATTATGCTTAGCGGAAGAAAATGCCTCGACCTGTATAAAGCGTGACCCAGTCACAGTCGGTATTTGTTTAGGTCCTGTGTGTGCGCTTTTTTTCGCGGACATCCGACCTGGAGGGAATATAAAACGAATGGCAGCATCAACCTTAAACGGCATTAATTGTATTACAAATAGATATAAAATGTACTATATTTATGCAGATATTTTTTAATATGAATGTAGCCATTCCATTCAGTGAAATTATGAAGCACGTTTATTTGCGCCCAAACTATCTTTCATAAAATTCATTTTTTTTAAAAATTAATACTTAAAAAGCAGAAAAATGGCATGATTAAATATTCTATAATTTGAAGCTTCAGGTGATGTAAGAAACTTTATTGCATGATAATATTAAATTAATTCCGACAATTCGAAATGGAAGACAACTTTCATTTTTTACTTTCCCGTGTACGAAGTTTAGAGAAAGTATTTTAATCATCAATCAAAGCGATTTCTGAAAATTTGTGATTTTGATGTATCTCTATGTTTTAGACCTCCCTGAATTTAAAAAACACCTTTTTTGGACATAATAATTAAAAATCGCTGTAAGCTATACGGATGAAATTTGGTATATGATCTTTCCTTAAATTTGTCGATTTCTATCAAAATATGAGCAAAATCTGTTTAAATGAAGTCTGTCTGCCCAACAGTTCAAATATAAGTAAACACGATAACTACAAAACGAAGAGAGCTTGATGGATAAAATTTGGTACACTGTTTTAATATTTATAGTGTAGACACCTATCACATTTTTAGCGAAATCCAAATAGGGGTTGAACGTCTGTCGGTCTGTACTTTCAGAAACATGTTAGCGCGATAACTCGAAAATTATATTAAAATATATAAATAAATCAAATTTGGAAAATGATTTTCCAATTGCAAATGTACATCTGTGGGGGTTGTAATGTAGGAGTCAAATGTAGTTCTATGAATCGCTTGGGGAAGGGGAGAAATCGTCTAATATACACATTCACATTTATTAGAGAGTTTGCAAGAAAGTTTTGGGAAGACTTCTCCCCTCTGATTAACATTTAGATACAATACATTAATCGTAAGCATTATGGATCTTGTGCAGTATATCGTCGCGAACCTACATCCCTCCGCGATGGGCTGTTGGTTTCGGCGGCATAAATACATGGCTTCAGTTATTGAAACACAACTAAACTTAAATATAGATTACAATTTCCTTTAATGTATAATCTGGGTTATCGACTGTTATATTTTAAGGATATCAAAAAAGTTTTCAGTATATAAATTATTATTCATTAATTTGGTAATTATTTGCCTAATTTGAATTGTTAATATTTGTAAAACAAACAGTTTAGCAAATATTACGATAAAATATAAACTTCAGGAGATATTTCTGTGCATTCAATATAATATTGGTCAGTCAATATAATATACTTATTATAAGAACTGAGATAAAAATAGTGAATTAAAAGAAAATAAATTTAATTGAAGTCAATTACTAAAATTGTTTTTCCAATTAAGTTAAAGTAAAAAGTTTCAAGAAATGCAAATAAAAGCGTTCAATCAAAAATATTTTTTCTTTAATTATTGATTCTAAAATTATTTTTAATGTGAATTTTTTTTTTTTTTTTTTTTTTTTTTTTTTTTTTTTGAATTTTAGCTCATACGGTTCTAAATAATAAGAATTAGATGCCAAGCTGGAACAGTTAGTCAAAATCTATATGTTTGGTCAAGTCTGTTAAGCCTAAACACAACAATTTCGAACAGTTTTAAAGGAATGCAATTTGGAATAGGAGTTAAGAGTAGAATAAGTTGTCTATATTATGTATGCAATAAAAACTGATAAGCTAAATTCTTCGAAATTAATTTTTTTAAATTAAATAATGAATTTTTTTCAATATTTTTAAACATAAACTATTTTTTTAAAAAAAGGAAGAATTTGGATTCTTTGACTGAAAAAAACGACAAAGGCAGGATTCATTTTTTAAATCAAAATTATACCGAAAAAATTGGATGTTTGATAGATTTATTATATTACTTCTCATCAATATTTTCTTTACCGTTGATAAAGTTCAGACGATACTATTAGAAGCAACTCAACCCAAAAAGACTCAGCCATTCAAACCAAAGTTTTGGGGAAAGAAAAAGCATGGAATAATAAGTTATTCAGGCTTAAAATAGAAGAAAAGCTAATAATTGCTTTCATATTATTCCTTTAATCTTTTTTTTTACAGTTCATTTAAATGCGCAGTGTCTGAGATATATTCTTTCTATTTAAAACCTTGAAGTTATGCAAGCATTAAAACTCCAAGGTCAATGCTTCCGATTTTCAAGACGAAGTTTTTAATATTTCGGTGCAGTTCTTTAGAACCAACAACAAGAATATCCTATGTGGACTTTTCTCTGATTCTACTAATTATAAAGATGAATGCGCATGTGTATGTGTGCATGGCTGCTCTCAGTCCAGACGTTTGATTTATAGCTACTAAATTTGAGACATATATACATAGGAGAGTGGGAATGTGAGCCTCGGTACGATTATTTTTTGAGATTTTAATGAGAATTTTAATGCATTAAAAATTAAACTGAATTTTAGCATTTTATCGCAGTAACTTCTGCAAATATTATAGCTCAAAAATTAATTTTACTCAATTTCAAAGTTTAAACAAGCGGGAGTGGACTTTGCAAAATTTTCTCGAATATTCTGTATTGAATGCTTTGCCTTAGAGAACGCCTTGAATGGTATTGGTGTACAATGGTTACGATATATCAACCTTTGGCATGAATATAGCATTTTTACTGAATCTATCGTGTAGTCCTTGACGAGTTATATGGTGATTAATTCCTGGCATGCGGTTAAAAATACCCGAAAATCGAATATGTATTTTAGACGCGTTTTTCCCAATCGACTGAAACCAAATTTTGACACAAAATCCTATACCGAATTTGATATATTTAAGTCATTGTGTCTTTGAGTTATCACGTTTGAATGTTTCGGAAATTACAGACCGACAAACAATCAACCCATTGTTGGATATGGCTTATAATTTGACTGATGTCTGTGGATGTTAAGTATGTGAACCGAATATTGTCTATCTAACTCTCTTCATTTTGTAGTTATCGTGTTAAATTATATGCGGTCGGATTTTCACGAAATTTAATAGAAATCTATAAATATGATATAATGTCAGTATACCAAATTTCATCCGTCTAGATCAAAACGTTTTCGAGTTATTTTTGTCACTGAACAGATGGAGAAGATATGATAAAATCTCGAGTTCGAATTTTTTTGAAGATTACTATAATTTCTCTATACTATGCATACGAAAAGTAAAAATTGTCTTTTTAACGATACCATTTTAATAGTCGTAGAAGATTTTGCAGCATTTTGGCAATTTTTTAAAAGATATATATGTGTGTGTGTGTGTGTGTGTGTGTGTGTGTGTGTGTGTGTGTGTGTGTGTGTGTGTGTGTGTGTGTGTGTGTGTAAACACATAATTTTTGAAGCAGTTTTCAGATCGAAGTGAGAGAAGACACTTTGTAATTTTAGACTTCGCTTTTATTCCATCCCGGGAGGCATAATTTATGTACAAGCGGAAGCGACGAGGCACTTCAACACAGAACGATACAAGAGCGAAAAGAAAAAAGAACACTGGAAATATGTATCCCCATGGTTATATACTTTGAGATTCTCATAGGGATTTCTTTACATATGTCGATTTAGGTAATGGAATTAGATTAGAATGGGGATCTTTTAAAAGAATGTGTTTGATCGACAAATTTTTATCCCTTAGCTTGGAGTGTGGGAACTGCCGATGACAGCAATTTTACAGAGCTTCTGTTGCATTAATTAAATAAAAAAAGGTACAATTCGATCACGAAATAAGAGAATATTTTAGAATGAATTTAACATGGGCTAAATTAAGATAAAACTTTTGAAATTAATTAGAATTGAAATTAGGTTTTAAAATATCATTTCACACACACACACACACACACACACACACACACACACACACACACACACACACACACACACACACACACACACACACACACACACACACACACACACACACACACACACACATATATATATGCATACATATATGGTTAAATAACACCACGAGAGGGCGCTCTGCATTCTTCCGGTGATAGCCAGCAGTCAGATGGCTCCCTCCAAATTCCTCCTTCATCATTGAATACTCACTTGTAAAAATCATCCTAATCATCCTTTGTTAATCAAGAAATAAAACGATTAAGCTAATTCAAGTGGACTGATGAATTAAAACCCATCACACCCACAACCATGTGTGCTCGGAACTGGTGAACAGCATATTCTAAAAGGTACTCTGTTTTATATTTATTCTACCTTATTTCTGAAAATGAGCATTTTAAGCAATTTAAAGAAATGTGATTTAAAAATAATTTGCCTAAGAACTCGATGAAACTGTACCAAAACATGCTAAAATTTTGGAACTTATGAAATTAATTGAGAATTCAGAGCGGATCAAGAATTTGTCAGCGGAGTAGTCAAATCGATCATTGAGGATCGGATGGCTAAAGCAGTTAATGAACAATCGAAATTAGAGATTGAAAAAATGAAATTGACCAGACTCGAGAAGGAGATTGAGCTAGAAAAACTGAAAAAACTATCATTGCCTGGTGAGCGAACAAGCGTGCTTTTTAGTGTTGAAAATGTAATAAAAAGTGTTAAAACACTAACAATTTTTGTTCCTGTGGAAACTCGAGGCATTGCATTTGCTTTTTATTTCCTTAGAAAAAAGCATTTATTACTAAAGAAATTCCCAAAGACTTACAAGCAGAGATATTAATTAATTTGCTAGGGGTTAAAGCTAATATTATTTTAACGTATGCAATTGAGGAAGAATTGCCGGATTATGAAAAATTAAAAGAGTTATTTTTAGCTGAATTTCAGCCGACACCTGGAGAATGTCTTAGTAATTTTAAAAATGCTCAACGCTTACCAAATGAAATACATGTACAATTTGCATCGCGATTAACTGCAACATTTGAATATTATTGTCAAGTAAGAGAAGTAAAAAAAAGATTTAAAAAATTGTGATATAATTGTTGCGGATAAATTATATGAAGCATTGGATTTCAGAACGAAAGAATACATAGGTATTTGCTAAGGAAAAACATGGTTTCCGCCAACTCAGTTAGGTCGCGGATGTGATTTTTTTTTTTTTTATCTCGTGGTAAATGATTATCTGAAGTAAGTAATTCTAAAGCACACATTAATCATTAATGAAACGAAAGCATCAGGGTTTCAAAAACAAGCGATGAAAAGTGAGCCGAAACAGTAATCAAAATGTTAAACCGGAAAGGATTTGTTATATATGTGCGGGGGAAAGCTTTCATTTCGCTCGTAACTGTCCAAACCGATTCTAAAATTCTAAAAATGAAGGCGAGGCAGGAAATCAGTTTGTTATATCGTGAATTGGAACTAAGCCAAAAAAAATAGGCTACGTAATTAATTAGAATCAAAAATTCAGGAAGTGATCTTATAATTGTAAACAAATCTCTTTTTCCTACCAAAAAAATTCCAGTGATGACAAAACTGTCAATAGGCGATCCTGCCAAGTGGTTCAAGTTCGTACCAGATATTCAAAGAATCCTTAACAGCACTATCAGCAGATTCATCAAATTTACTCCCTTTGAATTGATGACAAGTGTGAAGATGCGAAACAAAACGGACCTAAGAATCAAAGAAATCCTTGATGAAAAATTCTTGCACGCCACGATTCAAGAGAAAGAAACTGTAAGTGAGGAGGCCAAAGCAAGTATCTTCAAAATGCAAGAAGAGAATCGACGCAAATATGATAAACATCGTAGAATTGCTCCACTCTACAAAATAAACGACTTGGTAGCAATTAAAAGAACCCAGTTTGGAGGAGGTCTGAAACTAAGACCTAAATTCATAGAACCTTACAAAGTGGTCAAGAAAAGCCACATGATCGTTACGACGTAGCAAACGTAGGATCTCATGAAGGGCCTGAGGCAACTTTTACTGCAGCTGATCACATGAAGCCCTGGACTGATGCAGTTGCTACTTGAGATCAACGCATTTCTTTTTTGCATCATCATCTTTTTTTTTAATTATTATTTCTATACTTTCTCTTCAATATCCTCTCTTTCTCCTCCCCACAGAGTTCGGAGGACCTCACATGTCGATGGGAGAGCGATATGGTAAATTAACTCCACGAGAGGGCGCTCTGCATTCTTCCAGTCAGAGGTCAGAGTTCAGCAGAGGAGAGACAGACGTTGGCCGAGAAGGCTACGACCGGAAATCGAAAAGACAAGATCCTCTGAAAAAGGCCGAAACCTAAATTACTGCGTAGAAGAATACATCTACAAATGTCAAATGTACCACGCGTAGGTGGGAAAGATCCTTTGAACAACATCAACTGTCCATCTTCATGTTATATAAATTAATTCTTCATTGAATTCTCACTTGTAAAAATCATCATAATCATCCTTTGTTGATGAAGAAATAAAACGATTAAGCTAATCCATGTGGACTGATGAATTAAAACCCATCATACCCCCCCCATATATATATATATATATATATATATATATATATATATATATATATATATATATATATATATATATATATATATGTATATATATAAACCTAATTTCCAACAATGGGTTAAATTGTTGCCCTGATGTTCAAATCGTTTTTATTGTTTCATCAACTATCTAATCACATAATTTTTCTCAAATTGTTGAAAATTAAAAAAGAATTTTGTTTAAAATCTGTATAGTTTACGAGACGAATTGCGAAATTTATAAGATGGACGAACCACACATTTACCCTTTTAATAGCGCCAGGATATCATGAGACTGATCTTCATTAGAATGGTGCATTGACACAATAAACATGCCTTAAGTAAGATGTCCCTACTGTCAGACAATTCTATTCTCTAATGTAGATTAGAATGGTTTATGCATACAATAAAGAGAACTTAAATAGGATGGCGTTAATGGCAGACAATGTGGAAGAATCATGGGCATCATGTTATATCTTAACGATTTATCTGAATAGACAAATAACATATATACCAGATAATCACCTGTAGAGACTAGTACATAATTTGATTGATAATTAAAGTTCGCAGTAAACAGAAAAGAATCGAAAATATATTACGAACTTTTCCGCACTGACCGGCTGCGTCCAAAATGTAATACACATCTACAATTATGTTTTCAAGACTTCATAATACTAAATTCATTTGCAAAATTTTGAGACTTCTTAAGTGATCGTAACTACATATGCAAGAGGAAACAAACGAACAAGCAAACAACTCTTTTTTACTCTCTCATATATATAGTATAGAAAAAGTATAGCAAAAGTACAGAAATTCAAACTCGAGATCGAAATCAAACGAATCTCCACGTTTTAGACCTCTCTAAGTTCGAAAAGGAAATTTTTGGAAAATGTCTGTCTGTCTGTGACAAAGATAACTCATAAACGCTTTTAGCTAGACGGATGAACTTCAGTATATAGACTTAAAACCAAATTTATTGATTCGTGTCAAATTTTGGGCAAAATCCATTCTAAGGAAGTCTGTGTGTCTGGCTGTTCGAATATAAGTTAACAGGACAATTACAAAAGGAAGAGAGTTATATTGATAAAATTCGATACGCAGAATGATCTGGCTAGTAGCGAAGCAACACACACACACACACACACACACACACACACACACACACATTTATCTTTATTTTAAGTAGAACTTATGCTCAATCACAGGCTTTCAAAATGTTTTTTTTTTTTTTTTTTCAAATTTAGGAGTCTTAATTTTGGAGATTCTAAACTCTTAATGTCATTTTTTTTCTAAGTGTTAGTTGCGCGTTAATTTCATTAGGGAGAAATACTCTCTAGTTAATGTTGTGCGGAAGAGGGAGGAGGTTACCAGCTTAGATGTCGCCCTCGTTATCTGAACTCGTTTCAAAATCAAAGGCGGGGGGACGTCCTAAAATGACCTCAGTGTTTCTTAAAAATGGGACGTTTATCTCACTAAACCAAACTTTATTTATTTGCGAAGTAGTGAAAACGTAAGGAATCCAAATGTAATTTTGCTTTAAATAGAAATTGTATTTCAGACTGAGAAAAAGTGAAGGATTTGAAAGAGTAGAATTCACCAATCAATAAAAATACAAACAGAGTTATTCCATATTCTAGCATAATTCTATGATGTCTGTGAAAAAGAATGTTTTAATTAAAATTTCAACTATTATAAATTTAAAATTCTTTTAGCAAAAAAAAAAAAAAAATCAGTTTAAAACTTTTTTTTCTTAAAATTATAGTAACCTCCATTTTGTTTAGCTCTATATACAGCAGAAATATCAAAATCTGTAAAAATTTCCAAATTATTTTCAGCTGAAAGGGGTGAAATAATAGTTTTTGATTATTTTCTAGAACAAATAAAAAACTTTTTTCTAGAAGTTTTCCTCTCTCTCTCTCTCTCACTCTCTCACTCTGTAGGAAACATTTCTAAAGAACTTTAGAAACCACCCATCAATAATATAATGCATTTAATGGTCAGATATTAGAGATATATATTTCTTATGAAATGTGATCCCCAGCTTTTTAATACTGTTGCCAAAAAGAAAGTTGTTTTTGAATGCGATGGAATTTGTTTTCGAATGTGACCATGTTTTCATAAACCCTTTTATATTCTGTGAATTTAGAGCGTAAACTCGTCATTTCTAGTAAGGATGACATCGAACATATGTTTTATGTTATTCGATGGTGATCGAACTTCGGTTTGTTTATCCACCCACACAATTGTTTTCACCTATATATGTTTGAGCATCTCCAGAACATCATCATAACTTGATTGTCCTTGACCCACATTGACTCATGTCGATGTTTTGACTTTCTCTGATTTTGATTCGCCGCACATTGTCTTGGCTTTGAAATTGCTATAAACCTTGGAGCAGAAATCCTTGCTAATCTGGAAAATATGACCAGAAAGTTGCAACGTAATCGTTTGTATTTATTCACTTTATACTGGAAGCACTTTTTTTATGCTTCTGTTTTTAATTCTTGAGTTCTTTGCTCCAAATTAGAAAGATAAATCTATAAATAAATTAATTAAGTCGATTCAAATTCAAAAACAAGATGAGTTTCATAAATATTTAAAAAAGTGGAAAGAGATTTTGATGCATAAATAATATTTTCTATTTTTATATATTCTAATTCATCCATATTGATAAAAAGCCACCTTTGGCGATCAACTAGTTAGACGGTTAAATTTTTAATTAAATATTTTATATAACTTTTCCTTAATAGTTTCTACAGAAAAATATTTTTTTAAGCTTCAAATTTTGATGGATATACCATTTATACTATTTTAGAAGCCTCTATTTTACCATGCATTTTAATTATTTTCAGTCAGCTACCAAAAAATTCGTAAAAAAATGGATACACTTTGCTATTTTTAGCCTTATAACAATGAAACCTGATTCCTTACTTAAAACAATGTAGAATTTGTTATTTTTGGATGTTAACAGTATTTTAACTGTATTTTAAATATTAATATAATTTTTTTACAAATTTCTTGCAGAATTAAATAAATAAATCACTCACTTTCTTGAAATTTGCTTTGAAAATATTGATTTGTGCTTAAGACAGAATAGTGATTTGTATTGAAATACAAAAAGAAAGAATATTTGAAATAGTATTAGTGAATTTTATCAAAAATTTTGTTGTTCTTCCAGAATTCTCATGCTTTCGTATTTTTGATCTTGATATGTTTAATATTCGTACAGAATTCTTATGATTCTTGTTAAAAATATGCTAAAACTATTTTTTTCCAAAAATTGATTAATTGTAGAAAAATATGGCAAATAATTGGAATCACTGAAATTTTTTTTTTTTTTTTTTTTTTTGAATTTTAAGATGAGGGAAAAATAATTTTTGTATTGTAATATTTTCTGGAATTATCGCTGAAAAACGCCAAAATTGCTTAATTTTTAATTAAAATTTTAATTAAACTTTTTTAAAATTCTCACCGAGATGCATGTTCTTCTCTCCGAAATACAAATGTTACAAGTTTGTAGCTCTAGGTCAAACAGTCTAGTTTGTAGAGCGGCAAGACACAAACACACATTCATCTTTATTACGTGTTTATATAAAGATCTGAAAGCGACCACATTCAATGGATAATGTTTTAAGATTTTCTAAAATTCACTTTAGCTTATTATTTTTCATATGAAAGACGATTTAATGATCTTTAAAGTACGGGACAATTGAAAGTATTTAAAATCTTTTCTAATAATTAAAAAGAATTTATTGTTTGAATGTTTTGGCATTCTGCAGCTCTAAACTTTTAACCTAGAAATATCAATTCGACAAATATAAACTTTGGAAAAGGGAATGTGAACTTCCAAGCAATATTTTTAAAATTTTAATTAATTAAAAATTAAGCGAAATTTTACTATTTTTTTAGATAATTAGTGAAAATATTCCTGTACAAAGACGGCATTTTTAACCGCTATTAAAATTAAAAATTATATTTTTAATCATACAAACTTAGTTATTTTCAAATTCATTTTTCGAGGTTTAATTAACTTATAAAGACATTTTCGAATATATTTTACAACAACAATTTCATTATTGGAAATAAAACCCAAGGTTTGAAGAATTAATTATGTTGTTGCTTTTAATATATCATCCAGGGTTTTCTTATGCTGTCGAAAAAACGATGACAGTTTGGTTTATTTCTCATATTGAAAGGGTTTCTGTTTAAAACATACTTTTAATAAAAATTTTGAAAAATAGATTTTGAATAAAATTTTGAATCATAGACCATTTATAACAAATGTTTGATTTTAGAAGTCAAGAATAATAATTTTTTAAAAAAATTACACATTTAAAAAATTGATATTATTACTCTTTTTTTGATATTTTAATTTATTAATAAGGTAGGCTGTTTATTATTTTGTTGAATCAAAGGAATTTTATTGAAAAGTCTTCTGATATACTACCTAAATCATTAAATATATTTTGTAATAGATTTAATCAAGTGATTTTCTATCAATTTTGAAAATAAAGGAAGAAGGATTCAATTTAATATCTGTGTAATTTACAGACGAATAAAAAAAACGAATTCGCAACACTGCGAAATTTAGAAAATAGATGAACTGAAAGATTGCATTTTAAACTGCTTATGATGTCATATGACTGGTGTCCATTAAGAAGATTCATGTATAAAACGAACAGAATATGTGTAAAATCATTAAACTAATGCTTTACGATGTGATGCTTAAAAATTATTTGTTGAAGAGATAATATACATGAAAATTATGCCTAAAAGATTGGATTAATTAAGAATTGAAATTAAATGCAACCAATATCTTCGATGAACCAGATGATCGCTAAAGGCGGCTAAGTAATAATATTTCATCTAGTATAAATCTTGTATATTGGTGGATAAATCTTTTGATTATAATATTGCATGTTGCATTTCTCCCCAATTAAATAATTTTTCTATCATTGAAACGTTTCTTCTAATTCTAAGTCGTCCAACAAATTTCTTTGCAGTCATGAATTTAGTAATGAATGTCATATTTGTCTCATAACTTTTTGCTAAGATACAATTGCTTTATTTATTAAATCACTTGTGTTCCTTATTTGAAGCAAGCATCTAGTTCTTTCTTATTTAATCTACTCTTTATTTAATTAAAGATGATGAGGAATAAATAATTCCCATTAAGAATACTTAACATTATGCTGGGTATGCGTTACCCACGAGTTTTCGGTAAAAATTAATTATAATTATTAATATAAATCTTAATTGCTATGTCATGAAAGAATGCTATTCTTTTTATTTAAAATATTATTTTCTTTGGTGAAAACAACAATCCGAAAGAGAATAAAAGAGAAGAGAGAGAATAAAAAGAGAATAAAATCTTTAATAATCTTTTTAAAGAGAATAAAATCTCTTAATATTTATATAACTAAGTGCTCAAACTATTTACATTAAAATTTCTAGTGAAAACAATTTTTCTAACCAAATTCCATATTAATTCCTTTTATTAGCACAAAATGAAAGCAAAATGAGTATTTAATGTTAAAATGAAATTGTGGCCTTTTATTGATATGTTGAGAACAGAATACGATTATCTGTCGAGATTTCTTTTATAGTCATATAAAATTATTTGTACCTATTCCTCATATACATTTGATTTCAAAATAATTTTTATTACGGGATATAATTTAAATAAATGATTTCAGAAATTTCTTACAAATAAATTTTGACAGAAATAGATAAAGAAAATTGTTTCATAAAATCATGAATTTTTTTGTTCATTCCTACGAATAATGTTCTCAATATATAAATTTTAGTTCTAGGCATTTATTGTAATCTACTGAATAATGATGTGATAATTGAAACCTAAATTGTAAAGCGAAATAACACTCTTAATTTGGATAATGAAAACCTTTTTTTATTATGAAGTAATTCTAACGATAATTGACAATCGTTTAATGTAGAAAATATTACCATTTATTTTGTTTGCTATATAACAATAACAGAAATTAAAAATAAATAAATAAAAATCAATAGTAATTTGAAAAGATTCATTCATAGATATCTTTTTACAATTTTTTTCCTAATTAATAATTTTTTTCAAATTTTTTATTCTTTAGAGATAAGAGGTGATTCCGGAATATTAAAGAGTAAGACTAGATTAATTGAAAATAAAATCCTAAGGAAGAGCACAATTCTTTTTGTTTGAGTTTAAAGTAGATACATCGCGCATTGTATATGCAAAAGATCTTCAGAGAATTCGAGTCGTGAACTCGCCATTGTCTTACTTCGAAGTCAAAACTCTACCACACGACCTGCGTACCTTCATTAGTTGATTAAAAGGATAAAGCGATGGTTTTTATCTTTGAATAAAACTTTTGAATCGCAACTTCTAAAAGGAAGCAAATAAAAGACACGTTTAATTCAAAAGTTGTTCAGTATAATTAAGCAATTATTACCATACTTTGAACAATCTTTACATCTTCAATAATTCCTCAGTTATAAGGAAATGAAAATTTGTCTATCGTTTTTTCTTTTTTAAGTTGATTGACCCGTCATAATCTTCTAAGGCTATCACTCGCTCTACAGCAACTTCCTTGCCAGTTCAAATCTAGTTAAAGTCATTCTAATTATTGCATAGAGAAAATGTTATGAACATCTATACATATAACAATGGCATGTAACCAAATCGGAGGATTGATTGTTCAGCTAGCAGAGTCTTACTTATGGCATCGTGCCATTCAAAGCTCATTCATCATTTCTGTGAGAGTTTTCAAACGATAGTGTGTATGCCTCTCCATGTTCAATGATCTTCTTCAAATTGTAAGTCAATATCACAGTTGTATTGCTGTAATCTACGGAGATTTGATAAAGATGGTCTGCAAGAAATGAATTACAGACTTGATGTAAGCTGTAAAAATAAAGGAAGCACATACTGAACATCACTGGAGCTTGAATGTATTGTTTTTTAAAGTAGTATGTATATTTCAAATAAATATAAGAACTACACTGGTGTCCATAAATTAAGGAATAGCAGCATTTTGCAAGAAAAAAAATAATGTGAAATTATTTCACAGTAATCACTTTTATAAATTATGAAGTTGTATATTGAAAATAAAATGCAAGCAACCATAAAGCAAAAATATAATATAAAAAATAACAATATATAAAAATGTGCAGGAAATACTGGGTACAAAAAGGAAAGAATATCAATTCATTGTATTTGCAGAAATAGTCCAATAATTAGCTTATAACTTATTTCATAAGGTTTAAGATAAGTGTATGTCCATTTTCCTTTATAACGTATACAGAATCAGTTGCACATCTCTTAAACAGATTGTCTAGTCAAAATTGTGGCAAATTCTGCTACTTCTTAATAAAGCAGATGTTTTTTTTCTCTAAATGATGAAAAATTGTTCTCTACTATGCCTCGCTCAAGAGCATCTTTATGTGATCTATGGGAATAAATTCTATAAATAGAAGGTATTCTTCGAAGGCCATGCGTTTCGAAGAATCGCTTCATTTTCAAGACGTTTGTCAAAACACTATAATAACGAGTATTATTATGCACTATGATGAAACAGTTTCAATCAATACGATGAAAATTGATTATTTAAAGTACTATAATATCCTGGTTATAAGTTTTTGTATCCGTTATGCCCTTTCCTAAGACGTAAATGTGCGTGCCTAGGCCGCAACATTACCACGGTATTGATCAACTTCTATGTTGTTGATAGAAGTGGCTGTTTTGGAATAACACTTGATGGATTGGCGCCTTGAATCGGAAAACAAACGAAATCTGTTTTCATGCGTGAACAATGTGTTTCTTCTCCTCGTATCAGTTATGTTGACAAGATCACGACATCACAAAGATTTCTTTTTCTAGTAGCATTCAAAACACATCCAACTGAATGACGGAGAAACAAATCAATATTGTTTATTGCCATGGACCAATTCTTGTTCATGTTTGGGCTATTTGGGCAAGAATTATGCGAAGGTTTCTTTTGGCTGGAACTTCAATATAAAGTTCTTTTTTTTTATAGAAATTTCGGCTGGTCGATCAAAACTATGAAACTCAGAAGTCGTTCTAATTTCATAAAATCTTTTTTCCTATAAGTACAATAAGGCTTTTTGTATTTCCGAACGATTAAGAAACATTTAATTGAGCATCTTTATTCTAATTTATCCACAGCTTTATCATGGGTAAATTCATCTTCATGAGTTCTATTATTTTTATCATTTGCTATCAAAATAAAAACAAAAAACAAATCAATCGCTAAAGCATATACAATATACAGGAGCATAGGAAGGATACGTGATGCTCAAGGCATAACAATCTTTCTCAGTCTTTCTTTTTATTAAAAAAAGGATTTAAAAGTACCAAAATTATATTTCTATAGCGTACCTAAGATTGCTACTGGGACACCAATATTCACATTGTGCCCGCCCCTATCCCTGGTTGTTGCGTCACTGATTGTAAGTTATATACATAGCCTAATACTGACTACTATTATTGTTATATATTATTGAGTTGATTGCCACGTGGCTAAAAATATTTGTAAATTCATGAACCAATCAGTGGAACCTCTTTCCTACCTGTCAATTATATGAATTTCTTTTTATCGCTCACGATTTATTTTTGAGTACTAAAATCAACACTTTTTTTTTTTTAATTTTTTTGTTTCTGAAATTATGGAATTTGCTACTAAGGTTCTGAAATTTGGGCACGTTTTCTGTCAATTTTCAGAGGTCAGATAATAAATGTAACAATGCATGGAAATTTTTATCATCAATATCATATTAATAAATCTTATTATCACTTTATTATCAATATCATATTATTTAATTTTTTTTATCATCAAGTCATTTAGAAAATATGAGTTAATAGCACAATTTATCTATTATTTTTCGAAAATAGTAATATGACAAAGTGTTTAGAGTATAATTTTTTTATCGCAAGTTCTAATTTTAGTCAGTTGAATCAGTCCATTATTAGAGAAATTTCATTAAAATGAAAGTTATTATTGTTTTTTGTATTTAATATAAAAAATGATACAATTTCTACTCATTGTGAAAACTTTCGAACCAATTTAACATGGGAAAAAAAATTGTTTTTTAAAGCATTTAAACTATGCCCTATGAACGTGTAAAAACACAATATGTTGATATCAAATGTTTTTATCCTATTAAACAAGGAAATCCTTCTTCAAATGTAAAGCAAACCAAGCATGTAGCTTGCAGTGGCATTGTTAAGTTCAGATAATCATGGAAAAAATAAACAAGGACAAGTGTCTAATCTGTTTAACATTGCGCGAAGTTCTGTTAAACAAGGGAGAGCTCAACAATTCCAAACAAGGTCCGAAACTCTTCTATCTGAAGCAAATTGAACCATTTTACGTATGTCTCATACGAAACGACTGGAATACGAAAACTCAGACATCTGACAGAGTTATCATTCCGCTTTCTTTACTTAAGATAAGCAAAAAGGTTATGTGTATCCACAGTATTTGGAATAAATCAACTATAAATTATTTTAATCAGAATAGCTAACAAACTGTATATTAGGAGTGGCTTTTCTTTGTGGTGTGGAACCTTATTGCGACATTTTCTTCAGCAAATAGTTGCGCCATACCAAATATTTCCTTTGACAGCGATTTTAAATCTTATCAAACAGCGCGCGTAATGCGGTATTCACACATAAATTTTATTTTCAGACAATCGTATTGTTTCTGATAAAGAATAAAAAGCATCGCGTGCAGTTTATTATTACTTCTCCCAAAACTATTGTTCGCTATAATACTGTGAAACCTCTTTATTCGATCGTTCTCGGTAGTGAGTTGTTTCTCCTGGGTCATGTTTTATTTCTGTTTGTTTTATTAAATAAAGGAATCTTTATAATGGCGTAGAAAAAAAAACTAAGAACATAACATGTAATTTAATCTAGCGACTGTAGAGCTTTTTTTAGGGCACAGCCCATTTTAAGGAAATACTAGGGCTATTTTGGGACGTACCTTGTAATTTAGAGCCACTGTCAGATGACGAGCACGGCACCTGAGCTGGCATTCCCCTTTTCCAAAATTCCACACCACACCAGCGGGAGGATATTTGTTCCCGATGGATTTAAAGTGCACCAGACCCGCTTACACGACGGCTCGTCGGTGGAATTGGATCTCGAACCTGAAACATAACATATAAGAACGTTTTATCATTTAACTTTTTGCACTCGAATGTCTTCTCTCAGTCACCATTCAAGGTGGTGCATCCTTTTCACATTTTATTTATTTATTTTTTAAATTTTAATTGTTAAAATACTTGCAGAATGTTAAAAATATGCCTATTCCTTTTTCAGGAAAACTCAACTTAAAACAGTTGTATGTATTTATTTTTTTAGTGTAATAAATAGGTCCATGTGTTAAGTGAATAATTATGCATCGAATTATCTTTCCGAGTGAAAAAGGTTAAGGGTTCGCATGTAATGTCTGGGATAGAACCGTTCATCAATATTCTAAAAATTGGATTTTTTTTTTTTACAAATATTCAGATGGAAATCAGGAATCCTGAAATTGCCTAAATTATTCTGGAATTTTTTAACTACAGTTTTCACTACCCAAAGTCTCTCACTATCCGTGTAATGTAATCATTTTTTTGTTTCAATATCCTTTTGTTGAGCATGCGTATTTAATAAGAAAAGCATTTTTGAAAGCTCAGTATCTAATGACGTTAGAAATTGTTTTAAACGTTAACACTTTAAAAAAACTTCGTGAGATGAAATTTGAAATTTATGAATTTTTAAGTAAATGCTAGAAATTATCAAAGAATTAATTGACGGTAAATAAAAGTTCATTCAAAAATCATCACAAATAAATTTGGATGATTTTTTTTTTTCGTATTAATTCATTTTTCTAATATTTTCTTATTTACAGTGCGAAAAGTCTGAAAGGAAATGCTTTGAAAATTCGTGCAATACTAAAATGCTCTGCATAATCTGTTTAAAATTTTAAAGAGAGAAAAAAAATGAGTAGTTTTTTAAAGAATATAAAATGAAAAGGTTCTACCTATCCATCTTTACTACTAATAAAGATGTATATGTGTGTGCATTCGCACCTTACAGGCCAAACCGTTTAACCAATAGCTATCAAATTTTGCACGTATATATGTTGGAGGATTGGAATGTGCACCTGGCAGCGATCTCTTTGGGAAATTTTTATTAGAATTTAATTAATTAAAAATCAATAAAAATTTATTGAAAATGCCATTTTGACATTTTACCGCAATAAATTTCGAAAAATATTTGTGTACGAAAATAAATTTACAAGGTTTCCAAACGTAGAAAAAATTATATTTTTCATGATCACAATTTAATAATCGTGCGAATTGTTTTTGAATTTTGATAATTTTTTAAAGATATTTTTTGTTTGATTTCCAACAAGAGATTACATTGATACTTTGAAATTCAAACCGTTCTCATTTTTTAATCAACTATCTGATCGCGTGATTCTCTTTCTTTGTTTAAAACTAAAAAAGAAGGATTCTGTTTAATATCTGCTTAGTTTTCAAGACAAATAAAAAAAAAAGAGAATTTACAGTATCAAAAAATTTAGAAGATAAATGAACCAGATATTTACGTTTTTAATAGCGCCTTGATGTCATAGGACTAATATCCATTTAATATACACAATAAACAGAGCATATGCAAGAGACAATTGAAATAACATGGCTTTAATGGCAGACAATTGGCGGAATCATAAAGTCATACTTGTTAAATCATTACACGATTACACGAAAAAAATCATTACACGATTTAACGAAATTTATATATCACTTATAAATCCAACGAACTTATTAGTCGCCAAAGGAGAATAGTTTGAAATAAAAAGAATGGTCCATTCTATTGCAACTAAAATTGATTCAATTATGAAAAGTTGAATATTACCGTCTTATAGAGAAGCGTGATTTTAGACCATTCCATCTCAAATAAGACACGCCAATCGAAACCCACAGTTTCCTCAAGGCTTACTACCCTAAAATTATGAAAATTTTGATTTTTTTTTCTAAAATTGTAATATTTGAAACTTTATAATTTGGTGAAATTTGATTTCAGAAAAAAGAAACGATTTTTTAAAATTAAAATTTGGAGTTAAGAATATTTTGCAAACCGTGATTCTTTCGATCAAAGGACTGTATAAAATCTAGATTATCAGTTGTATCAAATTTAGATTAAATGATAAAATATCATTTATCATTTAAATGATTAATATCATTATTTTCGTCATTTAAATGCCTTAGTAAAACTAGAAACTGAATTTTATGATGAATCAGAGAATTTTTATTGAATATTGATTATATAGATAATATTAATCTATGAGAAATTTCATAAATTTTGAAATTTGACTTGCTTTATACGTAAAACTTTCAGACCGAAAGGGAAATTAATCTGTAACCTATCTGATGAAATAATAAAGATGAAATTTTGAATGTTTATTCTGTCCATATTAATAATTTAACATAGAAGACAGCCAATATTTCGAGGGAATAATAATGTTTAGTTAAACAAGTATAACATTTTTTATTATTTATGTTATTTACTTATTCTGTAATATAACTTTAATAATTTTTCAAACTTTTTCTCTGTCTCAAAAAAAGTTTCTTCGGGTTTTCAAGAAGAAAAAAAAAAAGATACTATGTATAAATAAGCAAAATTATCGATTTGATTGAAAAGATAATATGAGTATGGGCTCGCTTTACGTGGTGTAAAAATGCCCGAAAAAGCATATGTGCGTATTTGTAGTTCAGCACTTTTTCTAGCTAATCTATATATTACTTATAATAAAGCTCAATGTGTGTGTGTGTGTGTGTGTGTGTGTTGGCGCTCTGCAGGCCAGGTCATTTGACATACAGCTACCAAATTTGGTACATGTATACCTTAGAGGTCGGGAATGTGCACCTGGGGTTCCTTTTTTCGAATTTTTAATTAGAATTTTAATTATTAATTAAAAACTAACTTTCCCGCCAAAAAAATCTTCCATTTTCCACACCGCCAACTTTTCCGCCAAAAAAATCTTCCATTTTCCCCAACGCCAAATGAGAAAGGCTTTAGCTTTTTTTTCTCCCAACAGTAATGAGGCTAGGGTTAAAATTTTTCGGCAGATTATTACAATCCATTCTGTTTATTTTCTTAATGTTTGATGCATTTAAAATTAAACATTGTTAATTAATCGATCTTTCAGATTCATTCTGAAGTACTTTTGAATTAAAATAAAACAGAATAAAGGAAATTAAAAAATTCTAATCCGCATAGCGTTACCCCAACTGGCGTAGAAAAAAATCACGTATTTGCGTTACGTAACTGGCGAAGAAAATTCACGCATGCGCATTCTGTTCTGATTGTTGCCATGACAACCGTTATCAATGGATGATTTAAATTATTTTTGGGTTAGTTGCATGCTTTTGTAAGTAAATTGTATTTATGTTAGTTATATATTTTTTTTATATACTTATAGTTTAAGTACATCGTTTTTTAATTAGTTTTTTTTAAACCTGTTTTCAACCGTTTATTTTAAATGATTCGTTTTATTTTCTTAGTGTTTGATGCATTTAAATTTAAACAATGTTAATGAATCGATCTACTCATAATGAATCTAAGAAAATTTTGTTGACAAACTCTTGAGATATTACATAAATTAAAAAAGATATTCTTTAGTGCCCATAAAGTTTAAACGCTCAGTGACTCTGTTATCAGTAATCATATTATTAATAAAAATGCTTTGTTTCAGTAAAAAATATTATTATATTAATTGCAGATTAATCATTTACACTTTAATTTAAAACATAAATTCTACGAGAGGTAACAGAAAATTATAGAGATACATATTACTTTATGACTGAAGGCCTTTATAATATTATGAGTGAATTATATGACTACCAAAATTTGAAGTTTTAAAATATTTTGATGAAGAATCTATTAAAGTTGGAATTGCATAAAATATTTAATGGTACGACCTGAGTTTAATCCCCTGCGTGGCGAAATTTTTAAAAATCGCCAACAACGGTCTTGCGAAATGTTGAAAAGCAAAGGAGCAGATATTCAATTATAGTGCATAATAAAGATTGACAGCTTTGGCGCGTTATCGCAACTGGGCGAAGAAGGGGATTAAACTCCGGTTCAACCTATTTAATTATTAAAATTTAAATGAACATTAAGATTGGCGAACCGGCTGGTCGCCAAAGGCGGCTAGTTCTAAAATATAGAAGTGGCTCATCTCATTTTTTATCGAAATTGAGCTCTGCAGTTTAAAATAGTTCTAATACGGATGTAAGTTAATGTTTAATTTACGTTTAAATGGTAATTTAATTTAGGATCCTGAAATTTTTTATTAATATAAGGAATCGATTAGGAAAATTTCTGTGGATTTTATCCCTGACCTGATGCAAAATGAAATATGTATCTTCTTTATTATCTGTTTAAATTTAAATTGTTTCATTAATTAATTAGTATATAAATTTGATTAACTCAATTTATTATTTAGCGTAACTAATTAGCAATTTTCAGACTAATTTATTTAATATTAATTTAGTTTATATAGAATAAATCATTTTAAAGCTACATGAGAAAACTTTTAAGGCTGACAAGATAATTTTAAACTGTTGTCAGATGATAAAAGCAACATTGAGGAAACAATCTTGAATATTGATTGATTCCAATCTTTTATTCTTGATTTATATATAGATATAGTATATATTTTAGATATCTGTTTCCAAAATAAAGATGGTGCCATAAAACTCCATTTCCATTATTTCTTGGGTAGCTTTAAAATGAGACGACCATTTATTTCGTAAATCAAACCATTGATTTACTGATCGATTGTTTAAAAACATTTGGGAAAACCAACCACCATTACACATGAGATTTGAAAAACACGTGCAGGTTTTTTTTTCTTTTTTTCCCATGCTTTGATGAGTAAGAAAGGGCATCACTCCCATGAGTAAAATTAAACACTCCTGAGCAAATATTTTTGCCAACTTTATAATATAGTTTCTAAATTTACGTTGTGGAACCTGACCACAAAGTAAATTGAAAATATTGCAATAAATCTCAAAGTCTCATGTTAAACGAACTTTTCGGTAAAACATTTTATAAAAAGGAAATTATAAATGAGCTCATACAGTAACTGCAACTTTGTGTAAGTTAACTGCAAAGCTAGATAAATTTCAATAAATTGCTCAGTTTCATATGCTTACTGTCAAAATTATCATTTGTGGCATATACTTGCTTAGTATGGTGTCTGAAAAAAGACATCGCCAAGGATCTATATTTCTTAGGTTTCTTAACTTCAAAATGCTTTGAGGATTTCACAAATTTAAAAAAAAAATTATTAATTGATTGTTGTTTAAAAACATTTGGTAAGAATAAACACCAGACAAAGAAATGTAAAAAAATAACGTAGGATTTCATTGAATGTTTTGATGAGTGAGAAAATGTATCACACTAGTGAGAAAAATTAAAAACTCCTGAGCAAATATTTCTACCTACTTTAAAACATTTTGTGTAAATTCACGTTGAGACAGCTAACCACAAAGCAAGCTGAAAATACTGTAATAAATTTTAAAATCTCAAATTAAACAAACCTTTTGGTATAAACCTTCCATCAAAAGGAAATTATAACTGAGTTCACGCCACCAGACTTGACCGCAAACCTACACAAATGTCAAAAAATTACTTAATATCAAATAAAGGTTCTATATGTCTTCTGTCAAAAATATCATTTGTGATATATAGGTGTTCATATAATGCTGTTAATAAAATCTTTACTGCAAAATATAAAGAACGATGGCGCCAGTCAAAGTCAACTTATTCTGTTTCACACGCAAAAAAAAAAAAACCACTGTGCTGTTTATGTATTTTTCGGTATCTTGACATAAATTCATTGTATCGTCTCATTTTATTGTTCCAACTTCAAATTTCATTTAGTAAAAATAAATGAACAAATAAAAGAAAAACGTTTTTTATTAAAGTGAAAGATGAACATTATTTTTTATTATTCGTCGTCAAATTAATCTTTGTCTTCGAAAGATTGTCAGTTGTTTTATCTTTGTAAAAAAATGTGTTGATTATTTACTTAATTAATAAACAAAAAATATATTTATTGTTAACTGAAAACCTATGGAGAAAATTTTAATAATATTTTTAAATAAAAATAATTGAAATTTAGAGATTTTGGAGTCTGAACGGATCTTTGTATTTGTTCTTTCAGAACAAAATCAGAAAAAGGCAAATAATAGCGAAACGGCAACATTTTTTAAATTAATTATTTAACATTTTTATTCTCTAACTAGTATGATCTTCAAATTTTGACAAATCTTCACATTTCATACAATTCTTTTAAAGAAAATTATTTTTGAAATTATGTCTTTGATTGCCCATATGAGCAAGATAACTCAAAGCTACATAAAAATAATATTTAATATGCTTTCCTGGTTTTAAATTTCTAAATCGGTATCAAAATTTGGGCCAAATCAGTCAATGGGAAAAAAGACTTTCTAAAATAGCTGTAGAACTCAAAGCAGAAATTTACCGCTTTTAAAAAATCTAAAAGAACAATATATTTTGGAACAAAGTGTCTCGAAGAGAACTGATTTTCTGAGTGTAAGAAAAATTCACCTTTACCTCATGGAATGAAGTTTTCGCGCAAACATCTAATCAATAAATGAATGCTTCTAGCAATTTTATATAATTTTTTAAACAATTTCTTGAAAACATTCATAGAGGGCATTATATGATAATACTATTCTTGGGCCATATATTGCCATCCAAAGAAAACAACACGGATATCTTTAATTATTTCCTTTATTTATGTCCGTTAATTTTATTATGACGATCAAGAAAAAATAAGTTATTATAATTAATATAATTCTTATATTAAGATTAGGATAATGTTTTTAAGTTCTGTAACCTGAGAAAAATTTTTTTCGCAAAAATGATTGCTTCCATTACCTGAAAAAATGCCAATGGCAATTACTATTGAAACAATGAGTTGGAAAATTTTAATTTATTTATTAATGCCAATCAAGAAAGATTTGTCATATAATATATGAATAGAGCCATTTTTATCCACAAATTGTAAGACATTTTTCATACCTGGAAGCATAAGTGAAATCCGAATGGAGAGCATACCCATTTTTTTATTAATGAATTCAATTGTCCTTCAAAACTATTTTTCATTTTATTCGATATCTAATCCTGTCTTCTGACTGAGAACTTTAAGAAAATATTTTTTGTTTAAATTTAATGAACAAATAGAATTCTGTATTTAAATTGATTTTCGTTTTTATTTCGACATATTTTTTTTAAAGGATACATTTCTCAAGCCTTTTTTAATTGATTCGTAAAATACTTTCCTTCCCTATAAAATAGAACAAAAGGTTATTTTAAACTTATAATAAATTATTAACATATTTAATCTGCCCTAGCAAAGCACACATTTTCTAATTTGTACATATTTGTCACTTGAATATCAGCCAAAAAATTAGCATATTTATAATTTAAAATTAAATTTATATATATTATTATTATTAAAATTATACATGTTAAAATTTTTTATTTCAAATCCACAATTTTACTTTTTGAGCTACCTGGAAGTGCAAATAAAAGTTAAATTGCAAGATTTAATCTTTGTTTTATATCAACTATACCTTAACTTAATCTGATTAGAATTTGTTGGTCCGTCTCATATCTTATCAGAAACGTGTGCAAAAGATTTCAAAATAAAATTGCTTTAACGTGTACCATGTACATAAGATACCGAACCTTTGCTTTAATTAACATACATCATATCATTAGTTTGAATATTTAGTTAAGAAAAATGAAAGAATAAGTTTTAATAATTGAAAATTATGTCCAATCTAAATTCACATTTTATTGCTTTTCAGTATATAAAGAGAAAATATTGTAATCGTCAAAATAATCAAAATCGAGATTTTGGAGAATTATGGCGTTTCAAACCTCCTTGAACCCGAAAAGCACATTTTTGAAATTATGCCATTATGATTCAAAAACGCTTTGAGCAGAGGAAGAAATTTGGTACATGGTCTTTATACCAAATTTGTAAATATGTATTGGAGAGGGTCGGGAATCTTTATAATTCCTTATGAGGCAGATGAAAATAATAGACGAGTTTCAGGTACAGTTATTTAATTATTTTCTAAGTTCCACATTTCACAAGACAAAACAAACACGAACACGAAAATACACGACACTCACTTAGAATACAATCCACAAGAAGGATCATGGGAAATATTTCTTGATTTTAATAAAGTAACACCATCTTTTGCATCAAAAAAGAAGGTAGTAGAGCTATGTAACCTCTACAATATCACATTTTGAATGAAATCCATTCAGAGGTAGTTTGTCTGCACAATTATCCCAATATAAATTTACATGATAACTGAAAAATAATGACAGTTAAATAGATAACGTTTGATACAAAAATGTAACATCCAAAGTTTAGATATATATCAGATTTGAAATCATATCCATGAATGGGTTGATCATGTGTCGGTACGTTCTTTCATAAGCCTTTAAACTTGATAACTCAAAGTCGTAATGATCAAATATGAAATTTGATATGTGATGTTGTGAATACAATTATAATTCTGTCTCTAATTTCTGTTTTAATAGGTTTGGCAAAATCCTTCCAAAAATACATTGTTTTCTGATGCTTATCTATTAACCACAATCTGCATTCGTTTTTCTGATGCTTATCTATTTTTAGTGATGAATCGTATGCTAAAAGACTCGTTCATAACTATTATTCATTAATAGTATGCAGTTAAAAATGCAAATAGAAAGTCGAGAGAGACCACTCCTGATGGTTTTGCAAATGTACCAAAGAGAATAAAACAGCTAGTTAGCCTTGCAATGTATCGTGTAGCCATTTATTTGGCTGCGCATTTTAATTTCCCGTTATAAGCTTCACATGACTATTCCAAAGAGTCCGAATGGATGTTTGAAAATCCTTATTTTAGATGCGTTTTGATAAACATTTGCAGAAAACACCGATTACAAGAGCGGAACTAGAATTAGATTTAAACTGGAAACTTAGAAAAATACCAAGATAGCTATTGTATGAATAATTCTACCCTTAAAATGCTATCAATATATTTTATCTGCTTTGCAAAAAGTATGTTGGTAAAAAGGGATTTTTATTTCAGAATTGTTATAATGTGAATTATATCCATGGATTTCATAATATAGGAAATTTGCAAATTTTAATTTTTTTGTTAAAATTTGGCCAGGAAAATAAATTAAATTTTTTAAAATAATTTTCCTTTGTCATATGCAGCTATTTAAAAACACAAGTATTTTTTCGTAAAAAAATATAAAGTCATGCATTCTAGGGTTAACTTGTAAGGTGAAAAGTATGCGTATTATATATTCATGTATAATACGCATACTCAGGAACCAGCTGCTTTGTTAAAATGAACTGAAATATTAAGGAACAATTCAAGAGTAATTTAGTACAATACAAGTACAATTCAAGAGTTTCTAGGCTGTCATTCGAATTTTCTCTAATTATGGAAACCAGATTTTAACTCTAGTTATGATGGGACAAAGACTTTTCAAGGAAATTACTTCATAAATATGCAACAAATCATGACTTGAATAAAATTAAGAAGGAAATGTGCTAAAAGTAAATTTCCTTTTTAGTAGTAAGAAGTAAAATATAAATATTTATGAAATATTTAAACTTTTGAGCCATTAAACTTTTCTTTAGCCATGAGAAGGAAAAGTAATTAGTTTTGATATTAACGTCAATTTAAGATTTTCCAGAAAATATTCTATGAATCAAAGTGCATACATTTAAATAATACATAATTTATTACATTTATATTTGTCGTCATAGCTATGTTTCCTTCAGACTGTTTCGAAATTTATCCTTTTTAACATTCCTGCAGCAGTTTTAACATATTTTTTATTTGCAAGAAAGATTTTCCTAAATTTTAATAAACATTTTGATTTCAAAATGTAATTTATTGTGTTTTACTAATTACGAATGTTGTTTTAAAATTATGTATAACTTAAAAATAATTTTATTTTTAGCCAAGCATGCAAAAAAATTAAAAAAAAAAACGGTCGCAACATTAATAATTTATTTGAAGAAAAGGCGAATACATTAAATTTTCTGTATTAATTTTCTATAGAATTATGTGAAGTATATTAGAGGACACTAATATAATGGCTGTGTTTTAGTAAATTAGAACTTTTTCTTTCTGCATTTTCTATAATTATTTTACTCAATTCGCTATTTATCTACAATGATAATGAACATTTTAGCATATTTTATTCATTAATATGAATTATTAGCATAAAATTAGTTCAATCAGAAGTCCTGTCCTAAACATGTATTAGAAATGCTAATAATTAGGAATTATATATGAAAATAATCTGAGAATGTTGTGAAACTCTAATGTTAGTTGAATTTGCAGCACCATTAATTTCTTGTGTTGCATATTGAAAATGGTTTAAGAAAGAAGAAAGAATATGTTGCAGCTGTGGCCTTGCAGAAGTACGGATAACCTGTAATTTTTTTCTAGATTATTATTAGTTTATTATTTATTAGATTAATTATTAGTTACTAGAAGAACTGAAAATTACATAGAAATTTGTTTACCGCATTACAGAATGTAATAAGATATGCTCAAACTGGCTGAATTTTGTATGTTAGGACACCAGATGTCATTTATTATTTGAAATAAAGTTCGTCAGCAGAAACTCATGACTCTGCGAATGGACATGTCGTAGTCCTCAATGAGAAGGGTTGTTCAATGAAAATTTAAGACCGTTTATCTATCGCAGGATATTGTATAAATCAATTCTTGATGGGAATTCGACATGGCAAATTAAAGTTGCTTTTGCAGTAGTGCGAAGATAACAAATTTTGGAAAATTTTGTCGGGAATGTGTACCTTAAAGAGACGAATTTTTTGAAATTGTAATTAGAATTTTAATTAATTAAAAATTAATGTGAATTTCAGCGTTTCTCCACAATAATTTCAGAAAATATTATCGCACAAAAATGAATTTTATCTTTTAAAGAAATTGCCTTTTTAATTATAACAATTTAACAGTTAAAATGATTTTTCTGAATTTTGTAAATTATTATTATTATTATTTTACAACAAAATATTACATTTTTGCAATGACAATTTAAGCTTTTTCATGAAATATTTAATCGCGTAATTTTTTTCATTGTTGAAACTTAAGAAGGGACTCTATATTTAATATCTATGTAGTTTACAGGATGAATAAAAAAGTAAAGTTACAATACAATTAAATTTATAACATAGATGAACCGGACAATACAGCGCTATTAAGTCACGGAATTGGTCACCATTAGAAAAGTCTATATATGCAATAAACAGAACATACACGTAAGACTAATAAAATAACAAGGCTTTAACACCTGAGAATTTGACGTAATCTTAGACATGAATTTTTATCTAAACGATTGAACTTAAATTAAATTTAACCAATATCTCCGGAGAATCAGTTGGTTTTCAAAGGAGACTACTAACTGAAAAATGAAACAAAAGAAATAAATGTAATTTGGTATGTGGTCTTGATACTAAATTCATAGATCTTTGTTAAAATTGGAAACAAATTGGACTTCCCCCTCTCCATCGAAAATGCAATTCAATTATCTTCACTTTAGAGCGTCGCTTAACACATGTGCCATATTTTTAAAAATAGAGTAAATTAAGAGAAAAAGAGTCCTATTGATGTATATGTTGTACTCAATGCACATTTGCTATGTGATAAGATGCGCATATGTTCGTAAGATACTTATTGGATATTCATAAATTAGTTTAATCATAAGTATAAGTTGTAACTAACACGAGTATGTGCATTCATACCTAATGGCAAATTTTGGCATGTTTCGATCTTAGTAATGCACAATAGAAGATTATTTTTTAAATTAAATTTATCAATTATTATTTTCACAATTTTCATATTATTTCATGTTTTAATATTTTTTTAATTTAATAACTTATTCATTAATTATTTTAGGATGTTTTTTTTTTACTTTATTGAAATAAAAAAAAAACACTCTATAAGAAAGCGTGTGTTTTTATTTATTTATTTACTAGCAGCTGCGTTTATTTGTTTTATATAAATGTCTATTTGTTTTATATATTACCTGCGTCTATTTGTTTTATATAAATGTAAAAGAAAGCAAAGCAAATATACTTTTAAGTCGTACCATTTGCCTGCGTCTATTTGTTTTATATAAATGTAAAAGAAAGCAAAGAAAATATACTTTTAAGTAGTACCATTTTTATATTCAACTCATAAAAAAATGTAAACATCAACCTCCAATTTAATACTGCACTAAAGTATTTAAATAAAAAAAAAACATTTTCAGTTACAACGTATTTTTCAACGTTTGACGTATAAATATAAAGATCTGAATTTCCACAGTAGAATTTAACTACATACAATGGTTTACATAGGTGGCACATGGAATTTCCAAGTTAATAATGGCGTTTTTAAGAATGAAAGTTGTAAATTAAAAGATTAACAATACCAGGAAAAGGCAATCTAAAAGCTTTTAAATCTCAGATACTTAGTGCCTTTTTCTTAATATACCTACTGATTAGGATCTCTCTTTAGCTAAAAAAATCTGTCATCATCTAACACCAAGAAATCAGACTTAGTAAACGTCAAAAATGAGTTCATTTGACGTAAAATATATAGAAGAAGGAGGAAAATAATTGCTTACGCGTCAGTGAAGGATGTGGCTACAGCCTTACAGGAAGCGCCATGCTCTTTAGGAATGTCTAGCGCACGAGGAATTCCCCGAACTTTTTACATGTCAGTTAGCACGGGTTTTAAAATTTTGCGAAACATCCTCAAATGCTATCTATTCAAAATTACATATATTCAAGGAGTTGTTTCCTGTTGACATAACAAAACGAAAAGCCCCCTCCCCACTCCCATAATTTCTGACTAGAATGGGAGTAGGCAATGCATGAGCATGGAACATTTTGCGGATGACAAAAATCGTTTCCAACACTAAAGCTCGGTCAATATTCAAAATTGCAGGATATGGTCAAGAGAGAATCCGTACCAAATGCAATCATTGCTCCTTCATTCTCAAAAGTCATTGTGTGATGCAGGTTTAGGACATCATTCATCTTTGGCCCTTTTACTTTTTAGGTAATTAGTCTTTTCGGTTCTGTGACTTGTGTAATCAACGGGAAATATTATGAATCTCCTTTGCGCTATCAGCTCATTCCATCACTGCAACAGTGCGGATGTGAGAATATCGTTATTTTTATGCAAAATAGCACTCTTCCGTAAATTGTAATGAATGCTGAATCTATATTTGTGGACGTGATAGATTCATCAGTCGCTATTTCCCTGATCACCTGATCTGAACCTTTGCAACTTTTAGCTGTGGTGTTACCTAAAAGATGTTGTGTGAGAGGATCAGATTGCGAAATTATGTGAATTGAAAACACGTATTATGGCATCGCTTTCGCAATGCCACCATTGAAACACATGCTGTTTTTTTTTGACGATGCTGTTTTGTCCTTTTAGTTAATAAGAGAAAATAGTGGAGAGCTTTATTGAATATTTCTTAAGCGAGTCGTTATCGATTACATATTCTTGATGATTCATCAGTAATTGCTTTTTCTACAATTTTTAACCTAAGGACAATTAAAAACCTATTATATTTTTCCTTTTTCTTTAGTGTTTGGCTAGGGACAATTAAAATCTGATTTTACCTCTCCGTTGTGGCACCATCGTGACGTAATAGATGGGCCTTGAACAAAGAGGGCTACAATATCACATCTGTCTTTTTTGACGAGTACATCGACATTTATCGACCAACTTATGAACAACAATCTTTTTCAGAAGAAATTCTTATTGTTTTACGTAAACTCAGATGAAATATCAAGTTATTCTGACCAGTGTTTTTTTTTCCAATAGCTTTTTGAAAATACAACTTTAATTATAATCACCCTATACTTGGATTATAATTTAGGAATAAGCAACAATAATTTTTGTATACGGATACTATTTAATTAGACACTAAATTTTTGCATGCAACTAAGGAAATAACATTCTGAATAATCAATATAAATAATCAGTAATATTCTGAAACAGCTAGGAGTTTGAACAATCATTCTTGACAAAATGCTAATGGTATTTTATACATATATATTTTATAATTCATGAAGTATTTTCTACAAAATTATAAATTTCGTTTTCAATACGCCTATGGACTTTTAATTCAAGGTAGTCATCTAATTTGCCAAGTCAAAAATCCATTACTGTTTACACAAGTATTCTTTGTAGGCATATACAACGTACTATAAAGGATACTTAAATTTTGAACATGATCTATTCAGAGGAAGTCTGATTGCCCAACTGTCCAAAAAGGAACACAAAAATTAGAGAGCTAGATAAATAAAAATTAACATCTAAAATGAGATCTGTATCAAATTTTGAACTACATCTGCCAAAGAATTGATTTCCTACAGTTTGTACCTTCGCATGTATGTAAAAGCGATAATTCAAAAACGCAATGATGAATAAATGAAACTTGAAACGCATAAATGAAATTTGGAATGTGTTTTTTTGATTACAATTGTAGTTTTACGTCAAATGATGGTTTCAATCGGTCAGAACGAACAAGTCAAAATACATATTCGGTTTTCTGACACTTGCGTATTAATGGCTTCCAGCGATTAATCGCCAAAGATCGCTTGCTAACTACTTCTAGTTCGTAAATATTGCTCGCTAATGATTTCTTTTTTATATAACTTTCGCATGTAACTCACCCGCAATTTAATATGGAGAAAGATAATGCTTTTATAAGTGAATGTTTCCGGAAAACAACTTCAACTCGTTTTGTATTAAGTTAGGATTCTGAAATCTGACACGGTTGTACGTTAACGATGACAATATAATATTTTAAAAATTGAATTATCAGTTAATATAGTTACTTTAACTAAATAATAATGCCATGAAAGAAAATACCGTCTGGTTGCAATTTTGCGAAAACAATAATTAAAATATTCCTTAAAAATTGTAATAATAAATTATGTAATTTATAGCATATTAAAAAGTAAAAATTAATCATTAATAAAATGCACATTCTTTTGAACATTTTATTTAATTAATTTATTTTAAAAATTGAGAATAAAACTTTTCTTAGCAAAAATCAAGAGGCTGAAACGGAAGTCGTAAAGCATGGAGCACAGAAAATTATTATAAAGAAACGAGTTTAAATGACCATTATAAAAAAAAGTATGTTTTACATGCTCACTCAGTATTAGAATGTTTTGCGAATGTGATTCAAATTCCATTTTCTTCATTCCATTAAAAAAATTTATTTCATATACAGTGTTTCAATTTTCACGATTTTTGTACTGACCTCCAGATTTAAAAAAAAATTATCTTAAATTCAATGATAAAAACATGTCTTCTGTGATAGCTATTGCACTTTTTATATTTTTTGTTAGCTTCTTCTTGTACTTTCAGATCTCATGTTTTGTTTATTTTCTTACGTGCGTAAGAAAACTGGTCTAAACTCGCTACCTTTAGCTTGTTTGCTTTTAATCAGCTTGTTCGTCCAGATTATTGACTTTTTAGACTATTAAATGATTAATATTTAATGCATTTTTTTTTTAAATTTTACCTTGTTATTTGATGTGGCTGAAAAAATGTGAATTTAATTAAAAATGAAATTGATAAAAAATTTTCGCAGAAAGGCTTGCAAATTTAGAAATAGATATTCTACGAAATAAAAGAAGAAATGAAAATTATACTTTGGAGTTAATGTCAAAGAAAGCAGTTTTTAATCTTAATTTTTGCTTTGATAAAAGTATGCAATTAAATTTTTTAGCACTTGTGTTTAAATTTCATCGTAAGATTAAAAATATTGTTAAAGATTGTGCTTGAAATTAAATTTTAAAAAGTTTGCGTGGAAAAAAAATTGAAATTATTGAAAAGATTTTTTTTTGAGTTTTAAGATAATATAGTAATAATTTTTGTGGGATTATAGGGTTGGAATTTTTGAATATCGATTTCCATAAGTAAATCATAGCGATTACACATTATTATTTTAATTTTGTTAAATTTTAATTCATTGCGGTTTTTTTAATTTGGAGTTTTTGCTGATATGGCGAATATTCTCCTGAACATTTCAAACAATATTTTTAAATTCCAAAAATTAGCTAAGTGGAATTTGAATTAAGTGCAATTGTAAAAGCTTCCAATGAAGCTTCCAATGAATAAAGCTTCCAATTGGAAACGTTTGTACGAAGGTTTATTTACATTTTACTGCTGCCATTCAGCAATAAAGAGCAATTTCTGTATTAAGTACCCTAGCGGTTTATAAATAAAAGAAAAGATTGGTTCTGGTACACTTTCGGCCATAAACATAAATAGATCTAAATCATATCAATGTATTGGATCACTAGATCAATCATATCAATGAGAGAAAACAGAAATAAAATACTATCTAATATGCCAATAACTGAACGTCATTATAATTTCATGCTCTCCGATCCGCTCTAAACCGAAAAGTATTAACACATCTGCTAAATTTAGCACATAATATGTCTTATGCGTCAGAGTGACGCATATTATAATGGATATTTCCTGTTTATTTGCTTTAATCAAGTTCATACACACATTGATTGTATATATTTACAAGGAATGTTTTAACTTTTTCGATTCTTCGGAATATATTATAGACCGCTTTCGAAATAATTCATCAAAAAATAAAGGTTTCATTTTTAAGGTTTAATAAAGGTTTCATTTTTACTTTCTCGTATATGTAATATAGAAAAAGTATAGTAATCGTCAAAAAATTCGAACTCAAGATTTTGACGACTCCTCACATTCTAGACCATCCTGAGTTTGAAAAATCATTTTTAGAAAATATACGTCTTTCTGTATGTTTTCTACAAAGATAACACAAAAACTCTGAGCTAAACGGTTGAAAATTGGTATACGGTCTTTAAATCAAATTTGCTGATTCCTATCAAATATTAAGTGAATTCTGTCAATAGAAGTCTGCTTGTCCGACTGTTCGAATATAAGTTAAAACGATAATTACAGAACGAAGAGAACTAGATTGATACAATTCGATATATAGATTAAATATCTATAGTAAAGACACCTATCAAAGTTTGAGCAAAATCCAACAATGGATTGACTGTCTGTCGGTCTGCAATTTCAGAAACATGTAAACGCGATCTTTCAAAAAACGCAATGACTTAAATGTATCAAATTTGGTATGGATTTTGTAACCCCAAGTGCAGTTTTGTGTCAAAATTTTGTTTCAATAAATTGCGAAAAACGTGTCTAAAACACAAATTCGATTTTTGGATACGATTAACCGCACACCAGGGGTAAATCGCCAAATAATTCGCCAAGAATGACATAATAGATTCAGTAAAATATGCTAAATTCACGCCAAAGGTTAATATGGCATGACAAGTTTACGTCATGATGAAATGAAAGATATTATTAGAAAGTATGCGAGAAAGTTCAAGGGAGACAACTCCCGCTGGTTTTATTAATTATCTACTTCCTGCATGTATTAAATTCAGATCTCTTTATAAACTTTTATTTCCTTTATTTTTTTCGAAGAAGGAGAACAATTTAACTGACTAATGTTTGACTTTCTCATATATTTCAACAACATGGTGCGTGTTGTGCTTAACTTAACAAAGATAAGGTATTTGGATTTCCTCTTTTATGCCAACTCAGTATGCAATTTGATAGAAATATTGAAATTTTATGTCAATACGAAAGCTACGAAGATGATCTTAAGATCACATGTGAATTATTATTTATCTAATTGTTTGCTATATTGAGTTACAGCACATTCCCGAGAATCCGGTTAGTGATTATCCAGCTTCCGTACTATCCGGCCTAGTTTTCTTTCATCGTAATTAAATGAGGAATGCAAGGTGTCTATTAAGTCATCTATTAAGGACTTTCTAAAAACTTAAAAACTGAGTTTTGACTCTTTTCTTATCTTTTCATATCTGTGCAATCATTTATCAGTGAAAAATAAAATCAGTTTGAGCCAATTTACTGAAGAATTAGGCATACGATTTACATTAATGTTTTGTTTATGTTTCCTGCATTTAAGTTGAGCATTACAGAATTTATGTTAAAATGTGAATAGTTTATATCCGTTAACTTACTTTTTCTCTAATAAATTCTTGAAACGTGCAGTGCAGTATGTAAACATATATAAACTAGTACGGAATCTTCTATTTTAACTAGATACGTTGCCGGCAACTGCTTTTATGATTCCCCGAGCCGCGGCCGCGTTCACATTGAGATAAATGGATGGCTTAGTACTCAATAAGAAGTGAGAAAATACGTATTATAACAGTGAGTTGTGGATAAAAACTTTGTCTTCTGATAATGGTGGGCAAAGAAATGAATTCTTAGAACTCCGACCTATCCGACTTCTTTGTTATCTGGCCAATCCTTACGCTACATTAGGCCGGATACTCGGGAGTGTAATGTATTATGTTCAAATGAACAGAATAGAAGACAATGTTATGAATAAGCAGCCTACTCTACACGAATATTATCAACTATTTGATCCTGCTTCAAAATTTTGCCGAAGCAGCCTACTCTACACGAATATGATCAACTATTTGATCCTGCTTCAAAATTTTGCCGAAGCAGCCTACTCTACACGAATATGATCAACTATTTGATCCTGCTTCAAAATTTTGCCGAATAAAGTATTTATTGGAATCAGACATCTTGCTCATTACATATTCACATGCACAAACGGACGGAAATAGTAACAACTTTGCACAGCTGAATTTTGTGAAAAATTTGCTACTAATTTATGATTTTGGTGCACATATTGCCTATCAAATTTCATCTTATTAATTTTTTTCTCATTTTTTTTCTGATTTAAAGCAGTTTAATACAAGGAGTTGCATCAAACTCCGAAGGAGGAATTTTTTACTTAAAATTACGTACACACTAGAAGATTTTTTTTAAAAAATTTAACTTTAAAAATCCAGTTTTTTTACAGTAGGTGATTAATATATATTTAAACTCATTTCAGTGAGAAAAAAACATATTACACTAATTATTAATTAATTAATTAATATTTAATGAGCTAATTAGCCTATTTTTTGAAACATGATATCTTAAATTCTAATTTGTACAGACACACAATTCTAGTTGGAAATTATGCCTAATATTAGTCTTCATATAGTCTGTCCCAATCAGGTTATAAAAATATATAGTTTTTTAAACAATTTTTTCATCAACGATGAATAGAAAAAACGAGATTTTTCTGTAATTTTAACTTTTAAATAGCTATTAAAAATTTATTTCTATAAATGTAACTTTGATTGAGGCTGAAAACATCCACTGTTTCATACAGATTATTTTGATATATAAATAATTATATTTGGTTCATTTCTTGTTGAGTTATGATTGTTTGAATAAAGGAACATGGTGGAAAAATATCATTCATCATAAAATGAGTTTTTAAAAAACCCGAAACTAGAGATTTTATGAAAGTATCTCAAGAAATATTCCGAAGATTGACAACATCGTGGTATCGTTTGAAAGCTAAAGAATCAGAGAACAGTTTGTAACAATAAAAAAAAATATTCGAAATTTTGAACGATTTTCGAAGTTTCAAGTGTATACGTACACCTTAATGAAATTAAGTATACCTTCTCTTTCATCTTTAAATAAGATTCCTCAATTAATAAAATGATTCTTTTATATTATTTAAATATTTAAAAAGGATGCGAAAGTCAGTCAAGGATTGATAAATACGTGCGAATCTGAGAGTCTGTACATCATTTTCACTCATTCTAAGCCGATTACATCATTCGACAGAAAGGACACTTCCTCCAAATGGTCGCCGCTCGCTCTCGCAAACATATCAGTCATCAAAAACACTTACCCAACTATCAAATAAGATGCTCATATTTGAAAGACTGACGTCTTTAACTGTTACGGCACGCGTCAAAGATTTAGTAGAGTAGACGGACATCAATTTAATTAAATGGTTCAGTTCTGCATTAAGGAAAATCTTGTTATTTAGGCATTTTAACGTAATTTGTTGCTAAATGAAGGTGATATTATTCTGCATAGAATTCTTCATTTACCTCGAAGAATTTTCCAGAGCATTTATTATTATTCACACTTACGTAAAATTATTCCTTTTTATATTTTATTTATTTTTCTTCTTTCTCTCGAAATATTATTTATAATCAATTTACAGTTCTATGAAAAATATTTACCTTCATAGAATTTAACAACTTGTTACAATTCCCTGCTATACCCATATCGCCTGTTCAGACCAGAGATTTAGAGCCTTGAGTTTAAGAACTCCGCAACACATCCCTCAAATCGGTAAATTATTATTATTTGTGCATCAATTATTACATTCATTATTATTTTCTTCTTTTCTTATCATAATTTACATAGTTTCGAATGATTCATATAAAAAAGTCAGCTTGAATCGAAACTATTTGTCGTTTTTTTGCAGATATTTGATCCTTTCACAAATTAATAAATAACTTTTAGAAGAATGCATAGCGTTATTTTGTTACTATTAACGTTATTGTCGATTATTACATTCATTATTATTTTCTTCCTTTCTTATCATAATTTACATAGTTTCGAATGATTCGTATAAAAAAGTCAGCTTGAATCGAAACTATTTGTTGTGGTTTTTGTAGATATTTGATCCTTGCACAAAAGAATACATAGCGTTTTTTTGCTGCATCTAAATTTTAGGTTTTTTTGTGTCTCAAATTAACTTTAATTTTAAAAATATAAAAAAAGATATATATCTTTATTTCAGGTATTTCTTATGTTTGAAAAGTGTTTTTTTTTTAATTTTTCTATTAAGGATATCCAGAAATTAAGTTTTGCTGGCTAATTAAAAGATTATAAAATGTGAAGAAATAAAATTGTTTATTTTTAATTGACGTATGAGTCTTGGATTATATTGAATCATAACAGAATTAAGACAATTGATATAACAAATCATCGCATTTTGTATCCCTTTATACAAGTATGATCCACATACAATGATAATCAAATCATTCTTAAAGAGGTTGTCTATCTCCATCCTATGGATTAGCATTTTTTACCCGACATTTCAAGTCTCGGGATTCCATGCCTCTTTTCCAGTAAATCGACAATTCAAAATCAGTCATTTCATCACAGAATAATGACAAAAACAGTACTGACCATTTACTTCGCTCTTCTGTTGGCAAACAAGGGACATAACGAACTATTTCATAAGGCAACCATAAGACACTCGTAAAAAATGCTGAAGAATTGTCGATTCTCCTATATCATTTCCCTCTCACAGAATAGGTCAATTCGTCAGTCACGTCGTTTATCATCATGGATATATTTGCTTACTTTGTTGAACCATCCTATTCTTCGTCGAATGTTGACATTTATTATCTATTCTTTGCACACATCAAGAATTGGATGATGAGCTTCTGACATGTCTATGGATTCAAATGCTGTATGTGCGTTTTCTTAATCATTTACGCAATCTGATAAAACTCCATCTAACAATGATGTTTCTGCCTAGAAAATAAATCAAAATAATCTGCGAAATTATGACATAAATATCTAATGAAACTTAGTCTCTGCATATTGATCTACATAGAGATCTCTTAATTTATTCGAAAATTATTCGAATCTTCTAAATTATTATTACTTCTGTTTTAGCATCTAGAGAGACTCAGGCATGTATTTTATACCTATGAAGGCGGAATAATAATTAATAATGGGATAGTAAACTTCTCTTCTTATTTTAATTTTTTTTATGTTGTATTATGATCATTTTCTATTTTTTTATGTTAGCAAAGATCAATCAGCAGAAGTCTGTAATTTTTATTACGTATGCTTACATTTTAGAGCTTGGAACAATAGAATCCGGAAGTGTTTATGACAATTTCTTAAAGGGCTGATTATTAAAGGATGGATGGGAAAATTTCATTCCAGTTAAGTTAGATTGACATGGAATTTTGGACAAACTCCAAGTATGATCTATCTGTCTTATTTTTCCCCCGTATGTTCATGCATACGTGGAAAAAATAAGGCAAAAACTCAATCACTCAGATGGATGAAACTAATCATATGGTTTTATTACCGGAATAAAGCCATTGGAAATTTATATTCAAAATTGACATGAGATGAAAGCGTTAACTGGTAAACGAATTTCAATATGCGATCTTTGTTCCAAAATCACGGATCAAAGCCAAAGTTTGGATCAAATAATCTAAAAGTAATTTTCCAGGATATGTGCATGGTTCCCTTCTTTATCAGAGGAAGCTAAATATATAGAGCGTCATGCTGTATTAGTATGCTAGAAAGACGGTCTTTTCCCTTGTTTCTAATCAAAATTTCCAAAAACTTTTGATCTTGAGCAACATATGAAAAGGTTTTTATTATAATTACTTCAATCATTATTCATAGTTTTTCTCAATAATCTTTCTTTTTATAAAGGTATGCAGATTCACTAATTAAAATGATTATAAATCAATCTCATATAATTTTTATTTTAGGGAATGGTGAAAATTTTAAAATTTAAAGATGAACAAAGATTCAATGTGCTTCATCCACCCGTGTTCTTTTTATTTCAAACACAGGAAAAACTTAAATGCGTTTTCGGCTTTTAACTAATTTAAAACCATGACAGTGCATATAAAAACGTTCCTCTGAATTATGACTAACAGTCCAATCATTTTTAGATGACATTTAATATCTCGTGATGTTTGATGATGTGTCACTCGATAAAAAATTAGACCATCTGTAAATGTGAAGTATCTCGCAATGCAATTTTTGTTCATTATTAAAAATTGAATGTGAAATATGTCGCATTTCCAACATGTGTTTTTTTAAGAATGGAAACGAAAATTATCTCAAAATGCTCTCTTGCAAATTGAATCACTCATGCTAGATTAACGAGTAATTCTTTGCATATAGGAGATTGAAATCCAATTTAAAGAATTTCGTCCTTAACAAGACGTTAGCTAATCAGAGAGAACATTGCTTCTCGAAGTTTCGTATCATAGTTCTTGTGTTTAATCGCACGGTATAGAGATGATAATTAAATATTCATTTTACATTTTTCCCTTTGGGATTTGAAAATTTCGTGAAAAAATAATCCATAAATTCCATCAAAGATGTAAAATTCATCCAATGAACTTCGGTTTTCAGTCTTCGCTTTCACGTAGACAAGCCAACAAATAGTAAACCATTACGGAGATTTGCTTCTAAATTTTATTTAGAAGTACATTTTGAGTGGAAAAAAAGGAAGATTCAACCATTTAGCTTGTTAGATATGTAATTTGCATACCAATTTCTATATAATAATCTCCGATAAAGTTTGTTCGACATAGAAACCTGCGGGAGTGGTCTCTCCAAAACTTTCTCGCATACTCTCAAATAAAAGCATTATCCCCTACTCCTCGCAAAATCTATGGACCTTGGGTACGGCAGAGAGCACCTCGTGTGGCACTGACATACAATATTAATTTTTGGATGGAATTTGACATTTGTTACTGAATTTATCTTGTAGTTCTTGAAAAGGGTTTTGGCGATGAATCGCTGATATTTGATTATAGTATACAAAATGGAATTCGTGTTTTACGTTTTTCTCTACCGATTGAAACAAAAGAACTACAACTGTAATCGTAAAATCACATACCAAATTTCATCGTATTTAAGCTATTTCGTTTTTGTGTTATCGCTTTCACATGCTTCTGAAAGTATAGGTGCAAAACCCCTATTTTGATTTGGCTCAAAATTTGATACTAGTTTATAATGATAGGTATCTACAATTTGATAGTTGTGTATTGTATTTTATCCATCGAGTTCCCTTCGATTTTAGTTATCTTATTAATTTATATTCGAACAGTTGGACAGATTTGCTCAAAATTTGATACTAGTCTATAATGACAGGTATCTACAATTTGATAGTTGTGTATTGGAATTTTATCCATCGAGTTCCCTTCGATTTGTAGTTATTTTATTAATTTATATTCGAACAGTTGGACAGACTTGCTCAAAATTTGATAGAAATCTATATATTTGTGAAATGTAGGTAACTAAATTTATTTCATATGGGCCCAAAGCTTTTTATAGTTATCTTTGTCCCAGGTAAACAGACTCATTTTGTGGAAATTCTTCAAAATCTTGAATTCGAATTTCGATTATAATACTTTCTCTATACTTTGTATATCTGTGTATTTGTTGTACATGGTGTAAAACCATATATCAAATTTAGTTCATCTAGCTCAAAGCGTTTCGAATTATATTTGTCACAAACAGAAAGTCGGACGGACATTTAAAAAAAAAATTTCTGGACAGATATTTTCCGAACTCAGAGAGAACTAAAACGTGGAGATAGTCAAAATTACGGAATTTTTTGACAATTGCAATATTTTCTCTATACTTTGTGTGCCAAAAAAGTAAAAAAATTCAGTTATCGACGCAACCTGTGTCAGTATTACCGTATTAAAAAATTATGCCATGAATATTGTTGAAAAATAAAACATACTTCTTGTCAAAACACGGAATTTCGCTTAAGTTTTTACGTTAGTGCAGGAAACAAACAACTAACTTCCTGGATTTTAAGCCAAACATCCGTTTCATTACAACGGTATTTATGTTATTCGGTATAAACTGTTTTGCACTAAATCACCTGTTTGTAAAGCTAAATGCATTTCGTTTTGACGTGCACATGACGTGTATACATTTTTACAGCTACTTCCGAACACACATCGTTAACCCTATCAACTTAAATATTCATCTTGTCCGAAAAAATGACGACTGTTTATGTCATAAAAGGTGTATTTTATGAGCTGAAAAAATGCATTATAGAATTTTATAGCACTTATATTATTTCCAAAAGATATAAACTGAATAAATGACACTTATTATCACTTTTACTGTATAATTTCTATCAGAACAAACTCTTAGAAATTGATAAACAGTGGTACACACCGAGAATATTTTTTCGTCTGGATATGTAACTACGTCAATCCGGTTTTAAATTTAACAACCGAAAAAGAGAAAATGATTAAGATTAAGCGCGTACCTATAATTTTATTTTCAACTAAACAGTTTAGTTGAAAATGTCACGATGTGTGCAGCGTGATTTCTTCAGTCTGTTGGCAAGAGATGATACACACAATTTTTAAGCACTTGATAAATTACCTGAGGGGGTTGGGTGGTAGCTCCTGCTCGTCTTATACACACGTGGTTGGCAGCATGCTTCGAATAAATATTTTTTTAAAGCAATACATTTTAGTTTTTGTCGAAATACCTCGTTTTTAGCTCCAAGTTACACTTTCCTACGAAGCGGTCTTTTTAATCATTAGTTTGAATGTAACTTACATGGATTTTCATATTCAATGATTATAAAAAAGTTTTAATTACGGAGAGCTAGCTTAGATGTTTCAGATTTACTTTTGAGTAGCATGTAGTTCACGCTATTCGTTATTTTTCTTTGTCGTATATGGAATATTTAACTTCTAGTAGTGCTCTTTATTTATTTGTTTGTCATTATAGATCTGCTTTGTATTTTTACCTTGTATTTGTGCCATTCACTTATCTTTTACTTTATATAGTGGGATAGGTATATTATTTTCGATATTGGTACATTGTTTGATATTGCGGTATAGTATACTATGTCTTCCATCCTTTAGACATGGTGATATTTTTTTATGTTTATGTGTGTTATTGCTTTCTATATGTAATTTCCAACTTAGTCTTCTGAACCCAGAATTGGTTTGCTAACTATTTAATTTAAATATTTCATTTTAGTCAAATGAACTATAACGTATACCCTTATTTGAAGACTATATTCTGGCGATGACTATCAGCCTTTCAATAAATAAATAATGGTTCCCTCCCCGGCGGGATCTTCAAGGTCTTCTTTCGAGTAGGCGGGTCGTCGTGTGGCAAACCTAGACCAAGAGAAAGTTTTGTAATTCGTCAAAAAATTCGAACTCCAGATTTTGATGAAGGTTTTAAACCTTCCTGAGTTTGATAAACACCTTTTTGAAACATATCTGTATGTCTGTCTCTGATAAAGATAACTCATAAACACTTTGAGCTTGACAAATGAAATTTAGGATACGGTCTTTACACCAAATTTATACATTTCTATCAAGTTTTGAGAGAATTAAATTCCGAGGAAGTCTATCTACCTATATTTAGAATGCATGCTTTCTTACTTTCTCGTATAACGATGTACAGAGAAAGTATTTTAATCATCAAACAATTCGAACTCGAGATTTTGACGGATCTCCCCATTTTTAGGCTTCTCTTAGTTCGAAAAACACATTTCTAGAAAATGTCAGTCTGTCTGTCCGTTTGTGACAAAGGTAACTAAAAAAAAAGCTTTGAGCCAGACGAATGAAATTTCGTATATGGACATTACACAAAATTTGTAAATTTCTGTCGAATTTTTTGAGCAAAATCTGTTCAGAGGAAATCTGTCTGTTAGGCTGTTCGAATATAAATTAATACGATAACTACAAAATAAAAGGAACTAGATGGATAAAATTCGGTACACAAATTTAACATCTATATAGTAGACACCTACAAAATTTTGACCGAATTGTGACATGGGGTTGAACGTCTGTCGGTCTGTGCTTACAGAAGAATATAAACGCGATCATTTGAAAACGCAGTGACTTAAATATATCAAATTTCGAACGTGATTTTGTAACTGCAATTATAGTTCTTTGTCAAGTGGAAGAAAAACGTGTCTTAAACACAAATTCACCTTTATTTGAGAATATGAGAAATGTTTGGAAAGTTCCCTCCAGCTAGACTGGAACAAAATGGAAAAGTATAAAAAACAGCGGAACAAATTTTTTTTTTCGAAAATGTAAGAAAAACATTGTTCCGAAAAGAAATATTTGTACTGTATTTCATTTGATTTGTTTTGAACATTTTCACCAACATGGCACAAACTGATTTACTGATGAAACATTTTCAGAGAAACGATGGGCAATCACAGAGCACTTTAACAGTTATATATTTGTACATTAGTACCTATAATATTGCTTATTCTCAAATTTTCAGCATATTTACTTATAAATAGTTACTCCTTTTTGCTCTATTAATTCCCATGCAAATTATATAAATATTTAAGCCTTAACTTTTGGCTTCTCCAAAGAATCTTGCCAATGTAAATCGGATGTAAACAGCTGACAATCACCTTCAAGACTGATTCATGCAATTTTCCAGAAGGCGCGAAAGGCCACGTGCCACTATTTTACAATGAGTTTCCGGTCATTTTCTCATAAGAACTGACAAATAGTAGTGAAATCACGCCATGAATCAAAGTGAAAGAGACATTCTAAATATGCATAAGTGAGAGGAATGAAATGAATCTTTCTTTTCTCGCATCATTCCATTCTGTTCGATTCTCGCGATGAATGAGTTATGTTCGTTTCTGAATGAACAGTTCGAAGGAAAAAATGCGGAAAATCTTTATTTTTTTCATTTAGAAAGTTACAAATTCACGTGTTTGTCAAAAGTATAAGAGTACTAAGGTCATGTAGGATTAGTTCAAGAATATAGCAGTCATATGACGATAAATGCAAAAAAACATTAACTATTTAGGGACAATTATTTTATTAATAATAAAGCACATGATCAAGAATTTTTTTTATATGTTTAAATGATGATTGCAGTAAAAATTTATACTTTTCTAAACGCACACTCCGTCTTTTTTGTTACTTATTTTTGAAAAATGATTGCAAACAATATTTATGCATTTTCATGTATCGCGTGCCTATTTCAGATTTTTATCAACACAAAATAACAGTTTTCTTCAAAATTTTACAGCACTTTTACTAATTCTCATTTGATCTATTAGTCAAAATCTTTTATATAATATTCAAGACATTGTTTTCAGATATTTACAGCATTTTTATGGATTCTTATTTGATCTATTAGTCCAAATTTCTTCTATAAATTTCCCAACATTTTTCTTAAAACATTTACAACATTTTTACTAATTCTTATTTGATTGTTATTTTTCTTCAGATATTAACTCTTATTAATTCTTATTTTTCTTCAAATATTAACTCTTATTAATTCTTATTTTCTTCGAATATTAACAGCATTTTTACTAATTAAATTCTTATTTGATCTATTAGTCAAAATCCATTCCAGAATTGCGATCCCTCCTAAATAAATATTTAATTTCAGTAATGTTAATAAGCTAAGCTATATACATCAAGCTATTACTATATGGATTCTAAGCGATATACATCAAGCTATTACTATATGGATTCTAAGCGATATACATCAAGCTATTACTATATGGATTCTAAGCGATATACATCAAGCTATTACTATATGGATTCTAAGCTATATACATCAAGCTATTACTATATGGATTCTAAGCTATATACATCAAGCTATTACTATATGGATTCTAAGCTATATACATCAAGCTATTACTATATGGATTCTAAGCTATATACATTAAGCTATTACTATATGGATTCTAAGCTATATACATCAAGCTATTACTATATGGATTCTAAGCTATATACATCATAAGATTGAGATTATCATCATTAATTGAGAATATTGATGTATCACAAGAAAAATAAATAATTAAATAAATTATTTTATGACATTTTCTACATTATGATTACATTGAGAAACGTCCCAGATTTGAAACTATTTACTCACCGAATGCAGCAGCTTAATTGAAGGCGATCAAATTAAGTCTTTGATTTCCTTTAAGAAAACTAATTTTCCTGAAAATTCTTATTTTTCTAAATTAAAAAAAAAATCTCTTAAAAACTGAGGTTTTGGTTACGTATTTACGAAATGATAAAAAGGATCGAAGAAGTGATCCGTAAAATCACAAACAATAAAAATATAATCACAAAGTTTAAAAAAAAAGTACCTTAAAAGAAAAGAAATATTTGAAGATATCGGATGATATTCAGAAATATTAAGAGCTATAAATAAGTATTTTTATTCAGAAATTTAACGAGAAAAGCTAAAAAAGAAGAAAAAATGTTGTTAAAAATTAGCTTCTTTAAAGCCACAATAAAGTTTAAAATATACAGAAATCAGATGAAGTCTAAGATTCTGATTTTTTATAAAAATTCTAACTACATAAACACAAAATAGAATGTAACATATCTATATAGTAGGTATTGAATCATATGTTTCAAATATTTAATCAAGAAAATATTAATAAGGTTAGATAATATTGCAAAAACATTAAGCATATATGAGGAATAAGAGAAACATTAATATTAAGTATAAAAATATATACAACTAATGAAACGAAACAGTTATTGAGACTTATTAATCTTCTAGTTATATGAACTATGCAATTTATATGCTGATATGCATATTATGCAATTATAAAATTATATGTAGATGCAATTTTTTTAAAAAAAATTTCCTCATTATTTTGATGAATTTCTATATTTCAGAGTTCCTTAAATTCGAAAAAATGCCTTTTTGGAATTAAATGTGTCAGTCGATCTGTGCTTCAACGCAATAACTCAAAAATGGAACAAGTTAGTGAAATGAAATTTGGTAGTTTAATTTCTATGAAAATGGTACATTTGTATTTAGTGTTGTTTTTTTTCGGCCAAAGAATTGTCTGCCTGCCCTTGTGATTTGAAAGTGACACCTCAAAAACGCAGCTACAAAAATAATGAAATTTGGTGTCTTGTTTATCGTTAGAAATTTAGATCTGCCGAGTATTTTAAACTAAATCTGTCTTTAAGTTGTTCGGATCGGCCTGTCCATTTCATCAGCATGCGAAGCCCAACGGTAGAAAAAAGGCAACAAACTTGATGATTATATTTCATATATGATGTTATTGTCAGTGTTACAGGTCTGTATTAAATTTTAGACTAGCACCGTTAAATAAATTCGGAAAGCTAGACAAATAAAATCTTGTATATTGTCTAAAAATAAAAATTATTAAGCCCTACAAATTTCGGGTGATATTTCGTCTACAAGTTAGTTAGTCTGTCTTTCCCACAACGAGCATCCGAACACGAATTTAACAAGCAATATGATTAAAATTTTAGGCGTGAAACTGTAGATGTATATTTCAGTGTCAATCAAATAAAATTAATCAAATCCATCAAAGGGATTTTCTCATGTACATTCCAGTCATGGGTATATCAGTTCAAGAGCCTAAAGCCCATACATTCTAATAGACGGAAAGCTGGTATATAATATTGACATCAAATTTTTGACCTAATCGTTCAACGGGAAGATATCTAAAATACATACTGATTTTTTTCCATTAAGGTACTGTGACGTATCCTGATAGTATATCAAATAAACAAACTGAAACGCATACTTAGTGAAAAACGAGGGGTAGTGGACTATAGGGAGATGACTTAAGGGCAATATGGGAAGAACAAGGGTACACCTCAAGGGCCAACAACAAAAAAGGGTGTTTAAAAATGATGGTTTATTTAGAAAATTTCTTTGCTGTAAATAATTAAATGTTTATTATAATGTAAGAGCATGATGCTATTTGGGTTTGAGGTTTTTGAAGCAAAAAATGACTGGGCAGAAAATTGGCGGTTTATTGCTTTTAAGGCATCAATTTTTCGCTTTTAAGGTTATTCGAAAACGATAAAGAATTTTGTCACATGTGGCGACTTACCACCAACAAAAAATTACATTGTGGCTCGAATGTCCACAATGTACCTGCTTCTCGTTTCTGGCCAATAAAGGGCAGTATCATAATAAATTATCGCCCGACGAAGCACATAAAAGAAAATGGGAATGATCGTGAAACAGCGAGGAGATGTATCGAAAGTAATATATTTGTATATAATAATAATAAAAATATAATATTTCAAACTGGCAAAAAAATTTTTAGAGCTCGAATGGTTTTACTATGGAAGAAACCATAGCTTTTCTAAAAGTTGACGATTGCGCAATAGAATAGTCACGCGATCATTTCAAACCAGTTTAAACCGGATTTTGAAGGGAAAAAATCTGGTTTCGAGGTAAAGTTTTGAAGCTTGAACGATTTTGAGATGAAAAAACAAACATCGTTTTTCTAAAGATCGACGTTTGATTAATCTGATAGTCACGTGAATGTTTAAAACTAGTTTAAACTGGTTTTACAATAAAAGAAATTTAGAATTCGATTGATTTTGAGATGGGCAAAAACCGTTGCTTTTCTAAATGTTGATAATTGCGAAATATGAGTTATGTGAGAACATGATGTTTTTCTGTCGGGTTGATACCACGTGACTTCAAAAAAAGTGTCTTCGTATGATAATTAGAAATTTGCGATAGCAGATTTCAGTTTTTATAATTTTAATAAATATTAATTTAATCAAGAGAATGTAAATTAAAGATGCATTTATTAATCTCGTTTAGTCATTCACTGTGATGGATTTTCGTACCAACATCTTCCAAGATGTCATAATAAAATCTTACCATAAAATGAAAGATTATGATAATGAGTGTAAAAGTTACAGGAAAAACATTCCCACTTGTTGAAATTAATTCTGAAGATAATACATGAAGTAACTTTTAGAATGCTTTATAATAAATATTTTCCTTATTTGAGTTGAGGATACTTATTTGCTAAAAATGATAACATATATATTTTAATCTTTCTAGAACGTACGAAATTTCCAAGTCGTTTCCGAAAGACGAGAAATTTTCATCAGTCAGATTTTGTAATAAAGTTCATCATACCTCTTAGTACAGATAAATTATTTTTGAGATTATTCGCCGGGGTTTTGCAATGTCTCTGGAAGATGTCATTTCAACACAAAATTCTCCAACTGAAACAAATGAGCCATTATTCCATTCAAATTTGTTAACTCGTCAGCTTTAATATAAAATGCATTTTAAATATAAAAAAAATCCTATTTACAATAATTGATAAAAATCTCATTAATTATTATTCAAATAAAATTAAAAATGATATCAATAAACGCAAATGATCAATTTTTTAATTTTTTTTTTTAAATTACTAAATATTACTAACGGTAGACAAAAAAAAAATGGACATCAATTTTCTTCATGGATATTGTTGCTGACCGTAGAATCTTAAAATTTGCGACGGATTTCATCCAGAATAACAGAAATGATATGCAAATTATCTATGAATTAAATTCAAAGTATATTTGCGAATTATGAAGCAATTCGAAGAAGTAAAATATTTATTAAAATTATGCATATCTTAAAAACATTTTGAATATTTTTTTTCTAAAGAAGTTCCTGAACCAAAATTTTGTATAATACATTATGTTTCACAGTTTGAACAAAAGATTTTAAAGCTTGGAAATACCTGAATATTAAGTTAAAATACAGTTTTCTATTCTTACCTGCATAAGAAAAAGAATGATAAAAGAAAATGAATTTCTTTAAATTATTTCCGGAAATATTAAATTATAACGAAAAAAAAAAGAGATCTTCGTTTATTATGTCCAGATATGACACGTTATTGAAAAAGTTTTAATTGAAAGAAAATGCATTTATACATTTAAGAATTCCTCTAAACTTTTCTGAACAACTTCTCGGTCCTCAATAGCAATGACCTCTATACACTTCTCATATTTCTAACTCTAACCTCTTTTCCACCAAATAATTAAAAAATTTTAAAAATTATTCGTAATCTCATAAATTAAGAATGCATTTCGTACATTATTAAATAAATGAATAAGTTGAGAATGCATTTTGTACATTATTAAATAACGTATTTTTTTAATGAAACTTTCATATTCAATTATAAATTCTGATAAGAAGGTTTTTACGAAATTCTTTCATTCAGTGAACTCCGTAAATGAAACATAAAATAAGGGAAAAAGATTATTATTTCATTGAACTTTAAGAAAATACTTCATCAAATTTTAAATTAATAAGCAGATGAATGAGTTTTGTACATTATTTTCGTTCATATTTAGGTCACTGCATTGTGAAGGAATGTTTTCGATTCTTTGTTCATTGACATAAAGCTTTTTCGTGAATTTCTTTCTAATGTAAACATTTTTCTTTTAAAATATATATATTTTTTTCCTCTTTTTTTATTTTCAAAGTTGACCTATTTTCATTTAAAAAACAGAAAGAAAATATTCAAAATTTTATTTCATTCAAAAATTATTATTATCAATAAATTAAATAAAACTCCTGATATATTTTTGTGTTTTTCACTTTATTAATTTTTGTTTAAGTCACTGAAACGTTGCGTTAAATGAAGTTTCTTTTGAAATGAAAACACAAACCTAAAAAAGTTTTGTGTTGGTTCTGAAAAGGAAATATTTTTAATTAATTTTTATTTACACTAGGCATCCCACATGAGTATTTATGACATAATAAAATCAAAAATAGATTTTTTTCTATTTAAAAATATCTTTATTTATATTTCTAAGAAAATCCTAGAATTATTTATAATTTTCTATGATAAAAATCTATCTCATTAGTGATTGAAGCTTTTTAAGAATATTTTGGCCACATTTTACACTATTAAATTGTTTATAAATGCTGATTAAAAATATGTATGTTGATTTCTTTCATACTGTATATGCTTATTTGTTGAATATTTAAACTGAAATATTTTAAGACTTTTCTCAAAAAATACTGATGGAGATGATTCTCAATATCATTTAAAATAAATTCTTATTTCTGATAGAGTGTAAGCCTAAAATCCGCCTAGTCCTAAAGAGATTGAGTATATTTGCACATATATCGAATTTCTGAAAATTTCTGATATTCGAAAAAAAATGGAGGAAATGAGTTTAGTTGGTAAACACAGTATCCTAATGTATATATTTAACTTTCCAAATCTAGAGCTCTTTAAATAGAAGTTTCTGCTTTTTGTTGATAAAGAGCTCAGTCAATAAACACAATGTGTACGTTTCTCCAGTCTATAACCTCAACAAATAAATGCGTTAAAATGACCTCAACAAATAAATGCGTTAAAATGTGATTCATTGATATTTTATGAAATTATAAAAGTGAAATTCCCTTAAAATCATTTCCTTCCAAAATCGCTTAGTTACGCTGAAAAGAAATTATAGTTGTTTCCAGATTTTAGGAAATAGATAATTTATTTCTATATTTTCAAAATCTTTAGTATATTTGCTTTAATAATTTGTTTCCATTGAAAATGTAATTGTGTGAAGTTGATTACTAGGTCAAAAATATTTTCAAAATTATTTCATAAAATTTAGGTTAATTCCAAGATTATTCAGATGCAAATATTTAATTAATCAAAAGGTTTTCAATAAGTAAAAATAATTATTTCAATAATAAAGCAGGAATGTACTACATCTCGATATTTTTAATAACGTCGGAAAATATTGCTCATTTTGTACTTATAAAAGAAATTAAATTATTTATATTTTAATAAATAACCAGTAATTGCAAATAGTTAATATACCATAATTATATAAACATCAACATATTTTTATTTCTTTATGAAGTAAACGAAACTACTCAAAAAACGAAAGTTTTGCAAAGTCTTTCTTAATATCCGGTTTCGCATTAACATTAAGTCATAATACTAAACATATTTTAATATGATAATATTTATAGACCAGCATATTATTTATAAACTGAATGAAGTAAAAATCTTCAAATCCGTCTATAGAAAAGATAATTGGAACCTAAAGCTACCATATGTAACTCGTAGTTACATCTTGAGTAATAGGTCCTCAATTAGAAATGAATTTCTAAAATTTGAAATACATTTTTAATTCATAAAATAAAATTAAATGTTGACGTTTTCCTCTAGTACTTAGGAGCGCATATTTGAGCATACAAACCGTTCTCTCAATACTACATTTTACAACCAATGCCTCCCATGTTTAATAGAAACAACAAACAAGTTTATTTGTGAGTAAATTAGTGAAAATATGTAAAAATCGTTTTTAAATTAAATGAAAAATAGCTGAAGTAAACTTCGCTGTAGTTTAAACAGTAACTATAAAATGAACATATAATGAATGAACAGATAATTTACTTTTTAAATTTTACGATTGTATAAAAATCGCATTATTATTCATTGAATCAAAGCAAGAAAACGTTAAAACTATTAAAAAAATCTAATAAATCAAACATTTATAATTAATCTAAAATTAATAACTGTTAAAGGATATGTATGGATGCCATTTGATTGCAAAAGATATATATTCAAACATTTTATTTTATAAGTGATACTCACACAAGAAATTCTTGGGCAGAACCCAAATTAGAAATTTGATAAATATTTTAAGAATAATATTCTTTTTAATTTCGCATTTTTTTGTTAAAAAACATCAAAACCATCAAAAATCTAATAAATGAAACACTTATAAATAATCGAACAAATTTAAAAAAATTTAAAGAATATGTATTGATGTTTTTTTAAGAAGCTTTAAGAAAAATGTACATTCAATGATTTTATTTCATAAATGATACCCATGTGTTGTAACATATGAAAACAGCTGTAGTGGTCTCTCCAAACCTTTCTTCCATACTCTCTAATAAATTTATTATGCTACAGAACGTCTTACAATAGCCAATAAATATTGTTTTGGTGTGAATTTAGCATTTTTACTGAATCTATTTTGTCATCCTTGGCGAGTTATTTGGCGATTAATCCCTGGCAAACGTTAACAATATCCAAAATTTATATTTGTGTTTTAGACAGTTTTTATCAACATATTGAAAGAAAAATTTGATACAATTCTGTACTTGTAGTCACAAAATTCCATACAAAATTTGATACATTAAAGTCACTGTGTTTTTGAATTATCGCGTTTATATGTTTCTGAAAGAACAGATCGACAGACAGCCAACCCCGTGTTGGATTTAATTAAAAATTTGATAGGTGTATACACTATAGATGTTAAATCTCTACCGTGTACTGAATCTCTGTCTCTCAGTGTGCCGAATTTTATATCTTCATTTTGTAACTATCGTGTTAACTTACGTTCGAACAGACAACAGACTAACTTTCTCTGAATATATTTTACTCAAAATTTGCCGGAAATCTGTAAATTTGTTTACCAATTTTCAACCGTCTAGCTCAAAACGTTTTTGAGTTATCGTTTTCATAAACAGACGGACGGAGATCTTCCAAAAAATGTGTTTTTCGAACTCCGGAAGGTCTAAAACAGAGGTAGGCAGACTTTTCCAGGGTACGGGCTGTTTCCAATTTTTTCAAGATCTTGCGGTCCACCCTGTGGTGAATATATGGAGAGCTAAAAATATTTATTACAATTTAATAATAAATACGGAATATGTACTTACTAACCTAACTACAAACATAATATAATAGAAAGATACAAACATAATAATAATAATAGCCACAAATATAATAATATCAAATGATTCATTTAATATCAAACAATTCAAAATACGTTAAAAATCTTTTTCATCTAAAGTTCGTTCCTTCATTTATAGTTAGGAGAAGACTTAGTCTGCATACTGTCCGCCAGTCAGACTATTATTATCTGCTAATCTTGCACTGGATTCTAAGTGGTCGTCTATGAGTGGGGAAAGATATACTGTCTTAATTATATTCATAGTTGAAAATGCAGATTCACTCAGGAAGGTAGAGCCAAAGAACCATGCTAATTGATATGCAACTATTTTTTAAATTAGGATGCTTAGATTCCAAAGGTTATTCTAAGGTTCTGATTTACGTGTTTTTAAAATTACGTCAATTTGAAGGAGAAAAACTTCATTTTCCTCAAGTGATAAAGAGAATATGTAATTTATGTTTTCATTTATTTCTTCCATATAAACATTTCCAAACTGATAACACATGGATTTAACAATTGATTTAAAGTCTTAGGTCTCCGTAAAGGTGCTCACCCCAAATTGTCTTGTGTTCCATCGGTAGATCGAGATCGACTTAATGTCCATCCCTGGTCTAAATTGTGGGGATTTGTCAGAATTTCGAATTCGAATGTTTTTGACAATTACTATACCTTTCTGTATATTACGTTCAAGAAAAAGTAAAAAATCTCAAGCAGACCTAAAATTTAGTTTTTGTTAATGATTTTAAAAATAATATTCTTTTTAATTTTATTTTAAGAAATCATCAGTAAAAATCAGTTTTAGTTCCCAATATATAGAAAAGAATACTAATTACATTATCATCTTACATTTACAAAAATTATGCAAACCTAACAAGACTTTTTACCAGTCATCTAAAACGAAATTCACGTTCTTTTTTTTCCACTTGTTTTTCCTGTTCACATCTTGGCACGCACTAGTGCCGTAAATTAGGACGGTTTTCTAGAAGACTGTCGCTCAGCAAGACACTACGTGAGGAGATTCGTAACAGTAACAGCTGAAAAAAAAAGAAAAAAAGATTGGGAAAAGAAGCAAGCAAATAAAGAAAAGCAAACGCTGTTCGTTTCCAATCAAACGGCGAGAACTTCAAACCTTCTGCTCTAACAGCATGACTTGCACGTGATCGAACAAGCTACAACCTTGAAATTCTTCGCCTCACGTGAAGGAGAGCTGCTTTTACGATTTTCCCGAGAGTGATTTACCTCCCGATTCTCTCGGATGCGCTCGCTCTCTTCCTTTTCATTTATGGCGCGAATTTTTGTGGGTGTGTCGGATGTCATGGATACTCTCTCTCTCTCTTGCCTATTAACCTTTGCGAGGTTCAGGACTTCTGAGGCCCCCTCTTTTAATAGCTTATCGAATGATTGTCACATTTCAGTTAATTCTTAATATAATGGACATGTTAATTATTTTTTTTATTTTAAAATTTTAATATTGTAAAAATATACATTTTCTTATTTATTTACTTTATACATATATTATGAAAACAATGATTAAAATAATAAAAATAATGAAAAATTCATTGATTTTTTGGTAAAATATGTGATTATAACTAGGGCTGTATACTTTTTGGACCACTACTTAATACCAGCTTGCTCACCGTATAATAATACATTTTTACTTGTAAATAAGAAATTATAAAAGGCTTCTTTACTAATAATAAATTTTAATTATTTCTAATTGCATAAATTGCTAAAGCTAATTTTTCGTCTTTTACTAAAAATATTAAAACAAATCATTCATTTCTAAAACTAAATTCTCTGGGACAAGATACATACATACATGTGTGTGTGAAAATGTTAGAAATCAAAAATATGTAATTCTAAGTTGCTTAAAAATCAAAACTGAATTTTTTTTTCTTTCAATTTTTTTTTTGATAAGAAGTAATTCATCAAAATCGCTCATTATGATGTTAATAACGAAATAATCGACGAAGATGGCGAGTATTAGTAATTTGGCCATGCCAATCAACTTTGATGAATATATTTTATTATAAAAATATAGCATTATTTTAATCATATTATTTAAAATTTTACTTGAGCAAGAGTGATAGAACATTCTAGGTGATTAGCTATACTTCAAAGTGACGAAATTAATTGGTTACTTTCCTGCATTTTGGGAAATTTGTACTGTAAACTGAAACTCTTTACTTCTCTATTTCGTTCATTCCAACTGGATCTTCTGAAGAATGATTCTTGAACACTTTCATTTGCTGTAATTTCTCGATTTAGAGGATTTTGTATTTTAACCCAAACTGCTTGATTTACACTCATTATTTCGTATTATAGAAAGTGTGAGCTATTGCCAAATGGTGATTAATAAATTTAGCTTGATTTTGTGTCCATATATATCGATGATTTCCTAGCTTACTAATAAAACCATTTGATTATTATGATAAGTTATAATTAAAAAAATAAAATTGTAATAAATATTTATTTTGCAGAATATGTCAGATGGAATATAACGCAAAAAGTTAACGGAATAACTAAAATTAGAATATATTGTAGATAAATAAGTAATGATATGTTATTGTATTTTGAAATCTTAATTGTATCATTAGCTAATACTCACTGGAGACCTACTATTTTATTTAATACAATTTGTATTTTTTACAAATTTCTTTAATTGATAATCAAGATTAATAACTTGTATGAATTTTTAATTCGCCTGTGATCATAGGCTATTTTCTGCCTATTGAAAATTTGCTATTGTTTGTAATTTCTCAATAATTTTATCTGAATTTAGTTTACTTACAAGTTAGTTTACAAATGGTTTACTTTAACTTTACGAGCGGTTACATCGCTTTTTAATGCCATTCTACGACAAGGCAGTATTAACTCTCATAGGGCCTTTTGGGAATAAAAAAATTTATGGTACCTCATTCTCTAAGCCAACTTTCAAAACCAGTAAGATTAAGAGATAAATTGATTTTAATGTAATCTTTATACAAGTGGCATTTAAATAATAGATAATACGACAAACTTATAATGTGATTTTTAAATAGCACACATTATGACTAATTGGCAGTGGTAATAGTAGTCACTTAATAGTAAAACCATAATCACATAGTCACGCCTCAAGCCACATAACCGCAAAAGTAACCATGAAGATTATTTACCGGAGAAAATCTAACACATAAATGCAAATTAGAAATTTGCTAAGGTTACTGACTTTCCTGATCTTTAATATGGAACCGTCGATAACGTTGTAGAACATGGATCCGGTATATATCACACTGACTTACAACAACGGAATATTTGCAAGATTCAAGAAATATGTAAGCAAATAAAAGTTCTGAAAAATGATATATTTATCTATATTTAAAAAGCCAAGAAAGAATAAAGAAGAACAAATATCGTTGTTTGCTATTGTTTTTTCTATTTTTCCTTCCATTTAGTTTATCTATTTTGACCTTAGTTGTGAAACCATTCTCTTTGTTTGGGAAAAGACGGGAATTGCAATTATTTAAATGCAAGTCTTTTGAAAAAATAAGCTTTTTCTATAAATAAATTTTTTATATATCAAGAAAAAATATAAATAAGACAGATCCGATGTGAATTTTCATGTCTGGAAACCAGGTCAAAAGAAATATCTGGTCTGGCTATGCATTAAGAAAATGGAATTTAAAAATATTAGGTATCATTTATAGTCGGAATTCAGAACAATCTGGACCATTCTTTTATTTCTTATTATTATTTTGACTATTATAATTACTTCCATTTAAAGAAATGCCTGTATTTACAAGGTTAAAGATTTTCTTTGTTTTAATATTACATTCTATTTTTATTTCACTTTGTAAACAGCAATGCTTTATTCATAATTTTATAGCCAATCTTTCCTGATTTATTTGATTTATTAAATTAGCATATCAATTTGAAGTTAAAGCAAGTGAAAAAGTCTTCTATATGCTCAAGTTTGAACATTACGCCAACTTATGCATGGTTGGGCTTTTAATTTAGTAAGAATATATTCCTTTTAAACGTTACGGTTGAATAAAAAAAAGAAACGAAAAGGCAATGCAATAGGTCAATATCAGTGTTCTTTTCTGAAGTTATTGATGCATAATAATCTGAATAAGCAGTTTTATTATTTAATTTCAATATCTTAATGAATTATTTCGTAAAAAATTGTTTTGCAAGTTTAATCGAACCAGATTACGTAAAAGAAAAAAGCAGCAAATAAAAAAAAGTCTAAAATAAAAATCTCATTGGTAATAATTTTATAATCAGTTTTAAAATGTGAGGCATGTAATCTCCTTTTATTTTTTGCTCATTTCTATTTGAAATTCATTATTATTATCTAGGATACTCTTTGAAAACAAACAACTTTGAGATTTACTCTACGCATGCGCGTTATGCTGCTGGTAGAGATGGACTTGTTTGAAGTGACAGCGCATGCACTTTTAATTCTCGTGTAACCTGACAGTTATTCAGCTGCATAGATAGAGGCGCTGTAGTAAGAAACGTTAATAAACTTTGGCAAAATAAACAAGAATACGTTTATGTCAGAAAGAATTTGAAAATACAAATTACATTGAAAATGAACCTTAATAGTTTACATTTCTAAAATTATTGCAAATTTGTCTAAGATATAGCCTATTCCACTTTCTTTTTTCAACAAATTTATCAAAATAGGATGCATAATAAATGTAGGCTAGAATTAATGCACAGAATATTAAACCCACAAGCCGTTGGATAAATTTAGATCAGTTTTCGATTTCAATTGTGTATTTTTGAAGTTAATATCTTATTAATATTTCTACATACATTTTGAATTGTCTAGTTGAGATTCAATAATCTGAAATTCATTAATTCAATTTAATCAACGTTTAGTAACATTCTTTAAACGGGAATCATTAATTCTGTGAAGGTTGTACTTACGATAAAAACATTAGCACTCGTAATTGAATTTTCAAATAGCTTATTAATCTGTGGACAAAATTTGTGCAATGATTTTCTTATTTGTTATTTTTAATTCCTAGTTTAATTTATAGTTATATTATTGTGGAAAGTGCATAGAGTTTTACGGAATTGGTTTTATTTCTACGGCTTCTTTTGAAAGGGTTTTTTTTGATGATGGTGATTTTCTTTTTTAACAACTGATGTTAAGTAGTTTAATTAATTTGATATACAGCAAACTTTATATTAAATAATCTATATATATAAAACACTAACGTATGTGGCACAGAAATTACTCTTATTACTTACTATAGAATGACAACAGTCGAATATATATATATATATAAAAAAAAAACATCCTATGAATTTTAGACTTTTCTTGGAACGTTTTAACCGTTGGAATGAATTCATTGCTACACCAAGCTAATTAAAGGAACTCTAAAATATTATTTCAAATATTCTGGAAAGAGTTTGCCGTCTCCCCCAACTACCCATTTAATCAAACAAAAGCAGATGTAAATGAAATTTAGAAATAGGCTTCAAACAGAAAGAGTAATCAAGCGAAAAAATAGGTTTAACCATCTTACATTCTAATGGCATATGCAGCTATGACTTGCTTGGTGAAATAGATGTTTATATAGTTCAAAACAATTATTTTAGATAAAGGACCTTTATATTACCTTAAGATTTAAAGAAATATCTTTTTAATGAGATTAAATTCATTTCTCTGTAGTCTCCTTTTTAATTTTAATAATATTTTGCTAACATTTCATTGAAATCATGCTTTTTAATTATAAAATAACAAGATGAATTTTTTTCAATAATTCATTCCATATTAATCGCTTAACAACTTAAAATGTCAATAATCCAAGCGAACAAACTAGTTGCCAAAGCGGCTAGTTATTCTTTATATTATTTTCTCATCAAGTACGTTATTAAGAAATTAATTAAGTTTAAATTAGATTTTAAAATATCATTACATAAAGATAGATTGATAAATAAAATTATAGTGAATTTTCAACATTTCTTTTTTCGAGGATTGAATTCATATTAAGAAATATGAAGCCGTTATTTCAACATTAACTTTGATAATATTGAAAACAGATAATCATGTTTTCGTCCTGATCTTTGCATAAAAATAAAGATATTATTGGAAAACGGAAAAAGGAATGACCTTGTGTTTTCGAATTTCAGATTTTAAAATAGAATGGTGAGCTTTTAGCGAAGAGCTTCAGAACGTTCCGCTTCGAAAAAAGTACAAGACACGGCTGACCGTTATGCGTGGGTGGCGCTCGCATCTAAATTTAGCCTCACGAATTTCGAGAAAACCCCAGACTACGAATAAGAAAATAACTTACCTCTAAAAATATGAACATCGGCAAATATATTAAGCTCTGTTATATTTATTTTAAAATATAACTTATTACATATTCTTACATCGTTTAGCTTACAATTATGTTATTTATGTTATTATCTTGGAACGCCCAAATAAATATGTACAAAAGAGAATATTTTAAACTTTAACCAAGTTGTTGAATAAATATGTACATAGAAGAAAATTTTTAACTTTAACTAAGTTATTAAACAAATATGTACAGAGAAGAATATTTTAAACTTTAACCATTTAAGTGCGTTCGATGTTTATAAACTACAATCCAAATCTTCATTTTAGGGCCGTAGATGTGTAATTTTTTAAAAATAAAAATGAAATATTATTCGCTTTACTATTATTTTTTGAAAAATTTACTCTGAAACCATTTATAATCCGTTCGACGTGTATATGATTGGCTTTAATAATTCCGCAGTTGACTGATTAAAAAGATTTTTCTTCACACATTTTTTTTTTACAATTAGCAATCCAACTGTAATTAATATATTAGGTAGTAATCTATAATGTTATTAATACCATGCACTATTTTCCTTAACTTTTGTACTTACAACATAGATTTTAAAAAAAACATTATATAACCACCAAGTCATTAATTTCAAAAATATCTCTCTAATTTATTAGCATAGAAGGAAAGCTTTATGGATTATAAAACTTTATTTATTGGATTTTACTTACAAAAAATTAAAATTAATTAGATGTGAAAAATTTATTTTTAAAAGTATTAATCGTTTGTATTTAGAAACTTTATAATTAACAAGAAATAATTTAAAATATTTTATAAAAGTGATTATTAAGTTGCCATAAGTTACCAAACAAATTTCTATCCCGAAACAGATTGTTGAATTTAGAGCTACTAAATTTGGTAGGTAGTCAAATTTGGTAGACTTCTTGGATAAGAGTTGTTCATCAAAACAAGAAAAAAAAAATGTTTTTCCTTCTTAAGTTCAAAGCATATTAGGGCAGGAAAATCGTTCTTATAGCACTTTAAAATAAAATAAAATTTTTAAAAAAACCTGGTTAATCAATGATGCCAGTTTTATCTCTGTACATTCTTTTCTGTACATTTAATAATTCTTTAAAAATATTTTTAAATATAATATTTTTCAATTTTTTAGATCATTTTATTTACTGCATTTTTAGACGCAACAGTTGCAACATCAAATATAAATTTTTGGGGTGCATTTTATCGTTTTTATAAAATTAAGTAAACGCAAATAAATCAAGCCTAAAGTATTTACCTACTATAATGGTTCGGATTTGGAATTCGGATTTTCTGTAAACATTTTGATCGTCATAACAGCAATGTTAAATGAAATTATGTTAATTAATTAGTGAAGGCATCTTCTTTTCTGCGTATTCCCAGTCGTTGACGCACAGGGTAATCGATATAAACTGTAATCGATATAATCCAAGTTTACTTTAAATTAGAGCGCATTGGTACCTTTTTATTTTTTCGTAAACTAAATTCAAAAAAATCCTTAAAAAAAAAAAACGAAATTGAGATTTTTTTATATTTATCGTAACGTTTTAGACATCCCTGATTTCGAGAAATACATCTTTGAATCATGTCCGTTTGTCCGTCTGTGGCAAACATTAGTCAAGACATTGACTAATGTCTTGACTTGTCATTAGTCAAGATATTGACTAATGTCTTGACTAAAAATGTCTTGACAACTTGACTAATGACATTGGCATTAGTCAAGAACGCTTTCAGCTAGACGTAAGAAATTTAGTCATATGGTATTTACAGCAGATTTTCTAATGTTTACCAAATTGGAGCAAAATCTATTCAAAGGAAGTCTGTCTGTCCAGCTATTCGAATATAAGTTAAAAAGATAACCACAAAACGAAGAGAACTAGGGAGATAAGATTCGGAACGCAGATTTAACATCTATAGTATAGAAGCCTACGAAATTTTCAGCCAAATCAATTAAGAATTAACCACTTGTCGATCTGTACTTTCATAGACATGTAAACACTATAACTTAGAAACTTCAAAACTTAATCATATTTGATATGTGGTTTTGTATCTACAAGTGCAGTTATGTGTCAAATTTTTGTTTCAGTCGTTTGAGAAAAACGTTTCTGAATTACAAATTTAAACAAAATTTTTGGATATTATTTACCGCATGCGAGGAACTGGTCGCCAAAACATTCACCAAGGATGGCATGATAGATTCAGTAATAATGCTAAATTCCCCTCAAAGGTTTATATTTCGTAACTATTGTACCAATGCCATGCAAGGAGTTCTGTAAGATAATACTTTCATTAGAGAGTAAGCGAAAAAGTTTTAGGCAGTCCACGCCCGCTGGTTAATCTTAAAAGTGACTCAATCTCAGAAATTTTTGTTTGTTTTTCTTTCGTTATCTTTATTGATATCTTTCGTTTATCTGCGGTAAGTTTTTCAAAATAGGTGCCGGATCTTGATGTGTTAGCTCATCCCGAGGTGCGGTCGGGTCACAAAAAGATAGAGCTAGGGCAACTCGGGACGACGGTACTTTTTTCGCTAATCTACAACAGTTTCTGATTGCAAACAATTCATAGGTATTTCACACGATAAGTCGATAAAAACTTAACCTCCTTTTTATCTAACAGTCAAAATTCTGCGAAAAAGATGAAATGATTTTCTAGAATATTTATAGAAGCATTTATTTTCAGAAACATCCTTTTTAAAGCCATAAAAATGCTTTTATAAAATATTTTTAGAAGCCTTTATCTTAAGAAACATCCTTTTTAACACAATCAAAAATGTTTTCCAATGTTGACGGTATTCGTGCATTTATTAAATATATTAATTTTATAAATACAATTCTTTAAATGGCATCTCTAAATACAGTGGAATTTTTCGTAACAAATTCAATTCTTTCCTGAATGTTACTAGTAATTCAAAATACTATTCAAAATAAGCGTAATTCCAAATGCGCGAAACAATTTTTAACATTGGAATCCATGCAAAATAAGACAATGCGTTTTATTCCAGGAAAAGTAATCAAATAAATGTATAATATTTTATTTATTATTTTAGAATGCTTTCTTTTTTTACTTTATAGTATAGGAAGTATAGATAAGATTTTATAAACGTCAAATAATTCGAACTTGTAATTTTAACGAATACCCACTTTTCAAGCCTCTATGAGTTCAGAAAATAGATTTTTGGAAATTTTTCTCCGTTCATCTATCGATGACAAAGATAATCAAAAATGCTTTAAGGTGGAAGAATGAAATTTGGTAAACGGACATTACACCAAATTTGTACACTTCTATCAAATTTTGAGTAAAATCCGTTCAAAGGAAATCAATCTGTTCTGCTGTTCGAATATAAATTAAAACTAACACAAAAAAACTAGATGGATAACATTAGGTATACATATTTCACATCTATAGTGTAAAGACCTATGAAATTTTGAACCAAGTCCAACAAAGGATAAACCGTCTGTCGATCAATACTTTCAGAAGAATATAAATGCTATAACTCAAAAATGCAATGACATAAATATGACAAATTTGTTATATGATTTTGTGATTACAAATGCAGTTCTGAGTCTAATTTTTGCTTTGATCGGTTGGGAAGAAGGCATCTAAAGTACAAAATTGATTTTCGGATATTTTTTACCGCACGCCATGGATTAATCGCCAAGGACCACATGATAGATTCAGTAAAAATGTTTAATTCTTTAATATTTCGTAACTATTGTACGCCAGTACCATACAAAGCATTATCTAGGAACTTTATTAGAAAGTACGAGAGAAAGTTTTCAGGAAATCAATTTCACTTATTTACAAGAAAATTGTCTAAAGACATTTACCTTCAGTTGCGCTAAAAAATTTGGCGAATATAAGACACAGATTGATCAATCGTTAAATGCGTTTGTAGCACGCAGAATGATGGATCTCAACAAAAGATGAAATAATTTCCCTCGGTTTCGGCATCTTCCCTATTTCACTGTAAGGTTTTTGCTATATTGCGTCTATTTTTTTTCTTCCTTTCCTGACCAAATATCATCAATAGCATTTTGTTATGACACGGAATACAGTAAGTTCTTCGGCTATTCTATTCTTCTACCAGTACATCGATGCCGTTGCTCTAGCCGCTTAATCCTATTCACAGATACAATCTCGATGATTAAGACTCCACAGGTACTTGTTCAAAATCCTCGTGGTCATATCCGGCACCGCTAATCGGTGGAGACTTCTTTCATGTAGATATAAAGGTTCTCTTCAAACACGTGCTTACGCAGACTGATACAGGCCAGTATAGCATTTGGCATCATGGTGTTTCGTCGCGCATCGTTCTGCCAGCTGGCTAAACTAGTCACATTTGACAGTATTCAAGTCAAAGAATGATCTTTTACTTAATTTGAATGAATCCCTTTGATGATATCGATTTCTATTTATTCATCCATATATTGATTTATAAGAACATTTATAAAAATTATTCTTTGGCTAATGTAGGATCGTATATGTCTAAACAAAGCAATCCTAAAAGGATTGGAAGCAGCAGATTATCTGTAGAGAAAACTATTTTTTTAAAGCAATTTCTTGTAACTTTTAAGCAATTTATTATCAGTTTCATTTATTTTATTTCTAGTTTCTACAGATTTAATGAACATAAGTTATAAATGAGCATCTCTTGTTTAAATAATTTATTCATAAAATCGATTTCTGATTTTACTCTGGTTTAAAATAATTAGAGTAACCAATTAGAATAAGATATTGAGTAAGTTAATTTATTTTTTATAAGCAAATTTGTATGTTAAATAATTAAAATCAACCCGTTGTGAAAAAAATTATATTTTCAATTTATGGTTTTTCTCACAAATTTTCTTATGACGGTTTAGTTTAGTTATATTAACGTCCCATTGTAAAGTAACACTAGGGCTATTTTGGGAATGACCTCGTCATTTTGAACAACTGTTAGATGACGAAGACTACACCGGAGTTGTTATCGCCCTCTCTAAGCTTCCACATCAAACCAGCGGGATGGCGTTTGACCCAGATGAATTTTACGTGCATCAGACCCGCTTACATGACAGTTCTTCGGTGGAATCAGGCCTCGAACCTGAAGTCCTTCGATTCCAATACGACACCTTACCACAACTCATCTCGGCCATTTTCATGCAGAAATGGATTTCAAAGAGAAAATAAACTCTGAAATTCTGATTTCAACTGCAGAGCAAATTCATTTCTATTCCTTCAACCCAGAATAAAAATGTCTCCGAAGTTAGCAGCTACAATTTTCGGAAAATACTGTTTTTAAAAACGGTCGCATGAGTCTAAATTAATTTTTCTCTTGAAATAATGCATTTAGACAATTAAATAACGAAAGAATAAAAAAGGAACCTTAATTTATTATAATTGAATTAAATGTTTGTATATAATTGAAAATGACAAGCATTTTTTTTCGGAGTAAGATGTATAAATTGCGAGCTCTTTAGTTTTCTGACAAATGTATTTTCATTGCTGCTATATAAAGTAAATATCCTTTTTCCTCTGTTTGTGGAGCAACTTACATTATAATGTCAATATTTGTTTGGCATCAAATATCGATATCACTTAATTATGGCATCTAATACAAATATTTTATAACTTAATATTTATAATATAGTAATAAAAATACAAAGCAAATATTTAATGATATTAGTATTATATTTATTTTACCGTTAATGATCGCTATAATCTTCAGATTTTTATTAGAATAACCATTTTTCAAATAATCTGGAAGTATTTCATTTCTACTTTATATATTTTTCGTTTATTCTAGTTTATAATAAAAAAAATTTATATCAGGCACTCATTTTATTTTTTTTCTGTGTCTTTTTATTTGAATCACCTATCACTTTTGATTTCTCCTATTGTTTTTCGAGTGTTTGTGTAGCAAACATCAATATTTACTCAGGGATTTCATTTCTTCGATTACCTGCTATTGATCTCTGAATAATTCAAAGGCACCTGGTGAGGAATGTGCACTAAGCCTAATTATAATTCAAAATTTATTTCTATCTACACATTCAAGATGGTGTGATGGAGAAAAGAATTAAATTTGTTTGCTCAAGTCATCGCATACACATTCCTTATTTTCTAACGTCATTCCTCATAGAACCAGCTGCACATTCTCTGAGTAGAATGAATTTCTCAAACATTGCTTTTAGCACTTGATTTCGTCAACGTTTAAACGCAGAATAACAGGTTAAATAAAATGATCAAATGTCTCGAATTAGTTAGAACAATGCTAAGTTTTGACTCTTCTTTTTTGTTTACCCAGTTTTAAATAAAATGATTAGACGTCTTGAATTACTCAAGTCATTACTAACCTTTGACTAACTTTAGAAGTCTTGAAATAGTGAAGACAATACTAAATTTTGACTCTTCTTCTTTTTTTTTTGTTTTGTTTATTCCTGTTTTAAATAATATGATGATTAGACGAATTAATCAAGATAATACGAACTTTTGACTAACTTCAGAAGTTCTTGAATTAGTCAGGGCAATATTAAATTTTTACACTTCTTTTTTTGTTTACAATGTTTTAAATAAAATGATTAGGCATCTTGAATTAGTAAAGATAATATAAACTTTTGACTCTTCTTTTTTTGTTTACCAGTTTTAAATAAAATGATTACAAGTTTTGAATTAGTCAAGACAATAAAAACTATTCACTAACTTTTAAAGGCTTGAATCAATCATTTTTGATTACCTGGTTTTAAATAAAGTAGTTGAAAATCTTGAATTAATCAAGACAACATTAAGTTTTGACTCTTGTTTTTTTGACTATTAAAAAGAATAATAAAGCATATTGAATTAGTCATGAATCTATCAAAGTTTAATATTTCCGCTCTTTTGATTATTTGTTTTGAATACTATGTCTGCTTTTATCAGCTTGAAAAGGTTTTAAAAAATATTAATTAAATTCAAGTTTTGGACAATAAGAGATTCTAAAAAATATTTCATTTATTTTATTGTGCATAATATAGTCAATGAATTTCAGCGAATAATAAAATTCAGCGCAGAATTTTTTGGAATGCTAAAACTGCTGGATTGATAAAAACTCGTATTATTATCACTGATCCTTTATACAACACCTTCATCAAAGTTAACGCCACCTTGCTTAAGCATTCGGTGTTTAAATGAATTACTTTCATTGTGACAAAAGGGAGAAGGAAACAAAAATTGAATTCCTGATGACCATAATTAAAACCGCCATGTTCACAGCCTCACCGCGGCACTTCAGAGGATATTCGTCGTTTTTTACAGCCCTGTAAAAACTAATGATTGTATTTTTATGCAGATTTTCAAATCGAGATCATTATATTTCGTTAGATGCTTTTGTTCAACATTTCTTGTTTAATGTTTGTATTGATCAGAATTTTGTAATAGATTTCATAATTTACGAGATCATATTTTGCAGTCTCTCTGCAGATGCACTAGCATTCGGAAATTCTATATAGTAGCATGTTTTCGAAGACAATACAGTATTTTAATAATTTCAGAACTTTAATTAATCTATTTATTTAATTAAACTTTGTTTTCATATTTACGACATCTTCTTGTAGAGAATTTAAGAGCAAATTGATTTAATATTAAATTGACATTCACAGTACTAAATTTTAAATGAAATACTAAACAACAGAGAATAAATAAAATTCTGCAATTTAAAACATTACTAAAGAAGGTTGTTTTTTTAATTTATGTTAAATAAATTTATTTATCCTTTACTATTCTTTAGAATAAGTTTAAAAGAAATATTTTTGTTCAATTTTAATGTTTTAAACAGCATAAACTGTTGCTGGTTAAAATTAAAGTCAATTCAGAAAATATTCAAAGTTAGTAGCTAAAATTATGCATAAATTTAACTCTTCTGGTGCAATGATATTATCTACAGACAAGCAATATTTTAGATAAATAACTACAAAGCAATTAAAGTTGTGACAGTAGTCTTTTCATAGATTTTTATTGCACTATTCTTTATAAGCCGAGCCCTTTTTACGAGTATTTTTGAATTTACGGGTCATATTACGAAGTGTGTATTGAAAAATTCTAGATTTATGTTATGATTCGCCATGATTGTGCAACTTCTTTGTCTGTCTTCTGAAGAAATCGTGAACAAATTCCTTTCAAACAAAAGTATAGTTTGCGGCAATTTAATTTCTGTGTGTTGTTGGCTATAAAACAGAGTTGCAGCCAAACTAATTTAGAAAATGGTTATATATATATAAAAAAAACAGAGCGGCAGTCTGCGTTAAAAAAAATTTGTGAAACTAACGATTATTTTTACCAAACTTCCGTTCTTTTAAAAATCAAACATAGGAATATGCTATATATCTTTATTGCTATTGATGAAAAAAATATTTCATGTTTGCGCAAAATTATTATATTGACATTTTCATAGTAATATAATTACTTAGTTAATATTTTAAAAATAATTTTATTCTAATCCTGGGCAGCATACATCAAGAAATTATAACGAGAACGAGGATGGGAAGACAGTTTTTCATTATTTCGTTTCTTGTCGCAACTGCTGTCAAAGTGCATAAGAGATAGAGAAAGTTTTTTTCCATAGAACCCTTATCTCTGAACAGAGAAGATGCATGGAACGCGCCCTAATTTGATCTATTATATAGGTGACTCTGAATTAATCTTAACTAGGCACTTGTGCCATGCCGTTTGGGCATATTTATGTGACCAAAAACTCGATCAAAAGTTATTTTTTGTTTTTTTTTTGTAATTATTTGATAACAAAAAATGTATATGGGCACTTGGATATGTGTAATTTATAAAATTTATTTTGCATTTATCTATTGATAAACTGCTATTTTTTTCTTAAAACTGATTAAAAGGTCATTTTAATCGATTAAAGAATCCCAAATGCAAGAGACCAAAGGCAATGAATTTAGATAATTACAAACATCACAAAATGCGGATTTCTTTTGTTCTGGAAATGGAAACAAGCTATTCGTAATCAAAATAAGAAATAAAAACTATTATAGCTATCTGACACTTTTGTCCAGAATATTTAACAAGAGTTAGTGTGAAATATAAATCATTCATATCAAACCATAAAATGCAATTTCAATAAATCGTACTGTACTTGGTATTAATTTACATATTTCCCAAAATTAAACAGAAATTCTGTCCTTTTTTTTAAAAAAAATTGACTGCTCAGTATTCTTTACTCTCTAATTAGCACTGCACTTTTTGTTTCATGAATATAATGTTTGGATTCAACTTCCATCCATTTGCAGATGGATTCCGCATAATTTTTTTCATCGTATTACAACGTCTCTGAATGTCTTAATTTCAGTTACTGAGCTGAAATAAATGAAAATCTTTTTCTTCAAGTACTTGTTTAAAACATCTAAAAAGCACATATCAGGTCGTAAGATCTTCAATTTCAATACTTTGAGATTAAAGATAATTTACATTTTAAATAAAGCGCCCCTAATTATTAGTTTAAAATTATTAAATCTTTCTCTCTAAGAAAAAGGATAAATATATTTAAATTTAATGAAAGCAATATCATTTTTCATGAGTTTATTTGGATATGAGACCAACTTGAAATATATATATATATATATATATATATATATATATATATATATATATATATATATATAGTAATGTAGTGAATGACTATCCATAAATCATATCAGATATTTGTAAACTATAGGCCCCGTCGGGGCTGTGTGTCACGGAATTGCAGCGCCACTCCTTGTCCGGGTATGCTGTTCTCTCTCCTTCTCTTCGGAACGCTCTCGCGCACACTGCCTCGGTGAAGCTCGTAGTAAAATCAAACGTTTAGTTTCTTTAGTTAAATTGTAAATAAAATTAGTTTTCTAAAACGTTGCAATAATTGGAGTCACAACAAATACACGCAACCTTAATTACGACATTATCATATTGTATCAATATAGAAACAAAATATGTTATTTTTGTCTCTTTTTCTTTGTGAGTATATGGGATTTTATAAAATTTTAAAGCGGTATTACTCTGCTTTTCCTCTCGTTTACAACACTTTTAATTGGTTCTACCAACCGTGAAAATTTATCGTCCTGCCATCTATACTACGTCAAGTAGTTCAAGCGGGGAAAAAAAAGGCGTCATAACCTATAAACTTTGAGTAACTGTAACAACATATGTAAAAAAAGAGGAACATGATTTCGATAATCCTTAAAGATTTGAAAAAGCAAATAGAAGACTTAAGGAATAAAGGAAGAAATCCTAAATCCCCTTTGAATTAGGTAGTAATAATTGTATTAAGTAGACAGCATTAACTTTATCTTCCATCTGGAATAAATTTTTGTAACCAATGTAAATTGTACAATGCAACTTTTAATAGAAGCATTTAAAATTTAAATGTCCCATGCAAGCAAGAATATTTGTTTTAGCTTAGATTATACCAGACTATTTATATCCTGATTAAAGGATAAACAGAATTACAAAGGCTGAGAAGAGGCAACAGTTAATATATTTGGATATTTATTCGAGAAAGATATTATGAATATAATACTTCTTATATTGTTTACTTCTTATTTCGCATTTTCCCATAATTTATACCACGATTTCTCTGGTTGATGAAGAAGCCTAAAAACAAAGTAAAATCGCAATTTACAAATTTACTTTTGCTGATTTTTTTAAAAAGTTATTCCTTATTCGTTTACTTAAATCTTGTCTAATATGTTTACCTCTTTTATCCAACTCAGATGGAGGATTCAGATAAAGTGTGCACGTTAAGAGTGCACACATTTAGTTAAGAGTGCACAGAATTTGAATAAATGGTCATTATTTCTTTTCGCATATCAATATATTTAAAGATTAATCAGTATTCTCATAATTTGCTTTAGTTCATTTATTTTTTATTTTATTAACTTTGAGAATACGTTTTTCTTTATTTATCACGAATGATGACCGAGTGGAAGTTAAGCTTATACACTTTAATACTTAAGCATGCTTATAAATGCTGTTTAATAAAATGAATTTGATAACCAAAATGTTTTGGCTACTCCAACCCACCACTAAAGCATACAGATTAAATCCGACTGACCGGATCACCACGAAAGCATTGGTTGAAACTAAGGTTGAATCGTAAGGGCCTTCACCAGCTACGGCAAAACCCTTCCAATAGGAAGGACGTTCCGCCATTGTTGGACCTGGTGGGTGAGAAATACCATCCAAATATTTTTAACTTTCTGAGAGCCATTGGCTTTTTAAATCACATTTAATGTTTCCGCAAATTTCTTTTGCCTTATCTTTTTAAAAATTTTAACGACTTTCCATCATTCGTTTCCTTTTTACTTCCTTTTCAAAATGTTATTTTGTTGTTTACTTTTAACATATATAAATGTTATGCAATTATGTTTTATGAAATTTTTATCCTCGTTTTGTGCTGTAAGTAATTTTAATGATTAATAAAGCCTATTTTACCTTTTGCTTGGCGCAGTATGGCCAGATATGGCTCTTGCGCCATAAAACTCCAACCAATCAACCAGCCATTGTTGGAGGTTGGCAACCCCACCATTTCTGTATCCACGAAAAGTGTACTTAATAAAACAGATACGAACCTGATCATTTATACTTGATAAAATTTTAATGTTATTCTGATATTCCATAATTCATAGAATTTCTTTTCAAAAATTTATTTATGTTAATTATACGAATAACATTTTTTTATTCTCATGTGTGCTGCCCTCTCTTGATCCAGAGGACCCAAGCAGCTGCCTAGTTGAAAATCTGAAACACCAACTCTAGCCAACATCTTGAATGGAAAATTCAGAAAATGTATTCGCTTTAAATACAGTACACTCCCGATTATCCGCGGAATTGGGTGGCGCGGCCGCCTCGGATAACAAAAATCGCGGATAATCCGAAAAAAGCTGAAAACGGGTATAGCAAAAGAGAAAACAGTCATTCCAACTTCGAAAAATCGTTTTATGTACAATAAAACGTAAAATAAACAGCAGGAAATGTTTCACTAACGCTTAATATTTTAGTATATCACTCAAAACGAACCTAAACAGCATTTTGTTAATGAAAACAGAAAAGTGCTTTGTACTTACGAGAGGCGTCAAGGATATACAGAAAAATGAATACATATGTACTGTTTTAATACTGTAATGTATTATGTAATTACAAAAGCATAACTGTAAAACTGCACCTTTTTGAAGAAATCAGTCATTTGTGTTTGCTTTTTGCTTTGGAAGCATTTTCTCTTTGCTTGGAAGCAAAAAAAAAAAAAAAAAAAAAAAAAACTTAGTGAGGCAGGCGCGGATAATCCACTCCGCGGATAACCCGCTCGCGGTTAATCGGGAGTCTACTGTATAAGCAAAGCAAAACTCTCTTTCTACTTTCTGTATACGAGGTATAGAGAAAATACTGTAATCATCAAAAAATTGGAACTCAATATTTTGACGAATCTCAACATTTTCAGACATTTTTGAGTCGAAAAACATATTTTTGAAAAATGTATGCCTGCCTGTGACAAAGAAAACTCAAACATACATTGAGTTGAGACGTAAGAAATTTGGTGTAAGGTTTCTATCAAATATTTAGTAAAATCCATTTAAAGGAAATCTGTCTATCCGTCTATACGAATATAGGTTAACTCGATTACTACAAATTGAAAAAATTTAGATGGGTAAAATTTAAAATGCAGAATTAACATCTATTGTGTAAAAATCAATCAAATTTCGAGCGAACCCCAACAAATGGTTGAAAGTCCGTCGGTCTATTCTTTCAGAAGCATTAAACGCGACAACTCAAAAATGCATAGATTTGAACATATAAAATTTGGTATGTGATTTTGTGACTACAATTGTAGTTCTATGCCAAATTTTGGTTTTAATTGATTTGGAAAAACGCGTCTAATACAAAATTTACTTTATTAGAGATCATGCAAGAATATTTTAGGGATACCCCTGCCAGTGTTTTTATAATACATAAATATATTGATTTTAAAACGGTTGCTTAATAGAAATTATTATTTAAAACGTATATTGCATTTTGAAGTTACAACCAAGGCAAATTTTTAGGGCTTTAATTATTCTTTATTGAATCCGAAGCTAACCTGCTTAACTCACTTACTGAGTTAAAATAAAGTAAATACATTTTTCATGAAATGAATTGCTTAGATTAGTTTCTGTATTAGTACCGCTAATTTATCGATAAAATAAATCTTATGTAATTTTCAAGTCATTTTCTATTTCGTTCTTTATTCAGGTTCAAATATACAATATAATGAAAAAAAAGCAAAACAAAGGTCTAGTCTTTCAGTTTCAGAGCCTAGACAAACCAAAAAGGAAAACAAAGTATTAAAGGAAGAAAGAACTTTAAAAAATCTGTCTCATGCTTGAGGGGAAAAAAATATAATAATTGTCGTCCTCAAACGACAGCTGTTCCTTAATAGTTATCAGCGGCGATCTTAAAGCAGGAAATATAAACCGCGGTCTTTCAAAACATTTAACAGTTTATGTGTACAGACTGACATGTCTCACATAAAGGTCGCGGAGTTCATGAGTTTGACATTTTAAAACCTTTTAGATAAAACGAATTATGAACTGGATTGAAGCAGTATCCACCACTTCAACTAAAGCTTTAATCAAGTTCATAAACGAATCGCTTCCCGCTTTGTCAAAATTTTGAGGAAATTTGTTATTAAAATATGTGACAGTTCTGTTTTTCGTTGATAAAGCTGATTTATCTTTTTAAAACATGCTTTTTCATGTCAGGAAAAAGTTATAAACGAAGTTCGATTTTCACATTGCTTTTAGAATATGTGGTTTTTTAGGGCGAATATTTATGAGATGTTTATCTTAGCTAACGGAAAGAAAACATACCAGAGAAGAAAAATACATTAATAACTTTTCTTTCGTGTTAATTAATGGCTCGAAAATTTTAAATTTTAGCAAACATTTGACAAAAGAAAACCATACAAAACAGTAACAAGAAGAGGAAGGAAAAAATAATTAAATTAAAATCCTACAGACAATTAGACATTTTCCGATTTGTAAGTTAAAACATCATTTTATTAGGCTGATGGAAAAGTAATTGATTTTTTTCCTAAGGAATAAAATGCAAATATTGGAACAATCAATACATTTTTGTCAATGATATATTTGATGTGTTTGTGATGTATATTATGTATACATGATGTGTTTATATGTGTTGTGTTTGATAACAGCCATCTTTTCTTCAAATTCATCGTCAGAAGTATAATTTATGGTTTTTATTTACAAAGAACTAAACGAAGCGATTTCTTACTGCAGCATTATCATAATGGATATTATCAATCAAAGAGTTACGGGAAAATATAAATAAATAATAATTTGAAGATACAAAGTTGGGCACCATCTAGGATGTAATATTGCTTTACAACTAAACTATTCCAATATTTTTTTATGAATCATTAAATATTCACATGTTCTTTCATTGGCATTTAGAAACATGATTCTTAAACAATTTGCTAAATCAGGACATTTTTTTCGATTACTATATTTAATTTTGAAAGCATTTACTGTCATAAATTGAAAGTAATTAAAAATCCACTATACCTTTGTAATTCCATGAAAATGATAATTCCTGAAAATTATAATTCCTGAAAGTATAATTTCCTGAAAAACATCCAGCTTCCAATTTATCCCAGTTTATAACGGTTGTTCCAGGATCTTTCCAATTGTTGCCATGGTAAAGAAGGATTTTTTTTCATCATTATTTCCTCAATCATTTTTTTAAATGCACAAATTGGACAAATTTTAAAAGCTTTTAACTTTTCTGCATACTATTATGTTTTCGATTTTATTATTATTTTAACTTTTCTTACTTTCAAAATAAAAAAAAGGACTTAAAGAACGCTTTTATCAATGTGCTAAAATAAAAGAAAATATTCTTTTTAAATATATGGTCGTCAGATCAAAATCATAAAAGCGCGAAGCATTGACACAAATCCTCTAAACTGATGTTTTAACTGATCAAACAGATATTTTATTTACAGTAATTTTAGACATATATTCAATTTTTAAAGAATATTTAAAAAATATTTCTTTGTTTGAAATTCATTCTAAATTAATTTTTAATGAATTATTTTTAGCTTATCATGGCTTTGCAATTTGATTTTGATGTCCATATTTTGATTAAAATATTTAATTAAAATAAAATACAGCGTGAATAAAAGGACATTTAAAAATCTTTACTCAATTTTTATTTTTTTAAAAAATCTATTCTTATGATTCATTGTTATGGATTTTTGTTAAATGTTAAAATTAGCTTTTCTCAAACTCACTACTAGTTCATTTTATTCTAATCATAAAATTTTTTAATTGAGTATGTTGATTAAATTGATAAATAAGTTCAGAAAATAAGTAAATATTTTATCATAATTCTTTTTTATTTTTTGCCTTTAACAACTTTTAGAACGCAAACACATTAGAACGCAACACACATTAGAAAATAGTGAAATCGATTACAAAATTCTGTCTTATAAAACTTGCATGCTACATGAAACCTTGACAAAATTTGCTGTATCCCTCCTCCATTTTTATACAAATGAATGTAAAAAAATAAAATAAAAAAAAACGAACGATTTGAAATTGTCCGACTTGATTTACACGTTCTGTTCTGTTTCGGCTTTGTGCATGACTGTTATCTACGAGCTTGAACTAAATGTCTTGTGATGGAGGAAAAAAAGTTATTTCCATCTAGAGGAATATTCTAGTTGCCACGTTCTTTGCCATTATCTGAAACAAGACCTTAGAAGTTCAAAAGTCGAGAAACAGAGAAAATCCGGAAGTTTTGCCATCTTATTATCAATGAAAACAGACAGGCAGAAAAAAATTTTCGTAAAGGGCAAAGATTGTCGTTGTTGACAAATGAACTATCATTCTGTTTTACAATTTTGTTTCGTTCAAGACTAATGAGTTGACTAATCAGAAGAACCTGTTAGTCTATTGTATACAATAATGCAACTTTATTATTGGTCACTTTGTTTCAATAATTTAAAAATAAGAATGCAGTTTTTTAAAATTTCTAGTACATAAAGCTCATAAATAAAGAAAATTCTGACTTGATTTGAAACTGAATGAAATTGGGCTTATGATTTTAAAACGCGAACTGCAGAAAACCTTCAATGATTGTTCTAAATCTTTTAGGTGAAATGCCCCCAGACTGTATATAATAAATAATATGTATATAATAAACTGTATATAATAAATAATAAAAGTATATAATAAATAAATAAAATTTTTAAAAACTAGAAGATTACATCACCTAGACGAGCTCTTATCCTTTTAATAATATTTTTCTAATAAATTTCTAGTACATACAGCTCATAAATAAAGAAAATTCTGACTTGATTTGAATAATTCTAAGATACAGATTTGCCAGGATAAAATTTTAAAAAAAATTTGTATTCTATGTCTATCTGTAAACAAGCTATTATAACTCGATAATACAAGACTGAAAACAATATCTCGATCTAGACTGAAAGTATTTGCTATGTCGCATTTGTGCGGGAGCCGGAAATCTCTATTAAATGTTGAACCGCCTGTTTTCGAGAAATCTGCCTTTGTATCTGTTGGGGCGAATGAGAACTCGATAACACAAAAAAGCAACTAGATAGGTAATAAAATTCCATATATGATTTTATTATCAGAATGGTAACTTGTATCGAATTTGAAACTGAATCCATCAAAGGACTAAGTGCTCGTCTATTAACAAACTCATGCTTTAGTGAACGCATTAACATGGCAAACTGAATGAAATTGGGCTTATGATTTTAAAACGCGAACTACAGAAAACCTTCAATGATTGTTCTAAATCTTTTAGGTGAAATGCCCCCAGACTGTATATAATAAATAATATGTATATAATAAACTGTATATAATCTATACTTATAATAAAGCTCAATGTGTGTGTGTTGGCGCTCTATAGGCCAGACCGTTTGACATATAGCTACCAAATTTGGTACATGTATACCTTGGAGGTTGGGAATGTGCACCTGGGGTTACTTTTTTCGAATTTTTAATTAGAATTTTAATTATTAATTAAAAACTAACTTTCCCGCCAAAAAAATCTTCCATTTTCCCCACCGCCAACTTTTCCGCCAAAAAAGTCTTCCATTATCCCCAGCGCCAAACGAGAAAGGCTTCAGTTTTTTTTCTCCCAACAGTAATGAGGCTAGGGTTAAAATTTTTCGGCGGATTATTTCAATCGGTTCTGTTTATTTTCTTAATGTTTGATGCATTTAAAATTAAACATTGTTAATGAATCAATCTTTCAGATTCATTCTGAAGTACTTTTGAATTAAAATAAAACAGAATAAAGGAAATTAAAAATTTCTAATCCGCATAGCGTTACCCAAACTGGCGTAGAAAAAATCACGTATTTGCGTTACGTAACCGGCGAAGAAAATTCACGCATGCGCATTCTGTTCTGATTGTTGCCATGACAACGTTATCAATGGATGATTTAAATTATTTTTGGGTTAGTTGCATGCTTTTGTAAGTAAATTGTATTTATGTTAGTTATATATTTTTTGTATATGCTTATAGTTTTAAGTACATCGTTTTTTAAGTAGTTTTTTTAAAACCTGTTTTCAACTGTTTATTTTAAACGATTCGTTTTATTTTCTTAGTGTTTGATGCATTTAAATTTAAACATTGTTAATGAATCGATCTGCTCATAATGAATCTAAGAAAATTTTGTTGACCAACTCTTGAGATATTACATAAATTTAAAAAGATATTCTTTAGTGCCCATAAAGCTTAAACGCTGAGTGACTCTATTTTCAGTAATCAGATTATAAAAAAAATGCTTTGTTTCAGTAAAAAATATTATTATATTAATTGAAGATAAATTCTTTCCACTTTAATTTAAAGCATAAATTCTACGGGCGCTAACAGAAAATGAGAGAGATACATATTACGTTATGACTGAAGGCCTTTATAATATTATGAATAAATTATATGATAATCAAAATTTGAAGTTTTAAAATATTTTGATGAAGAAGCTATTAAAGTAGAAATTGCATAAAATATTTAATTATTACAATTTTAACGAACATTAAGATTGGCGAACCGGCTGGTCGCCAAAGGCGGCTAGTAAATAATAAAAGTATATAATAAATAAATAAAATTTTTAAAAACTAGAAGATTACATCACCTAGACGAGCTCTTATCCTTTTAATAATATTTTACATTTGACAGTCAAAATTAACTGAGGAAAGTTGTGGTAGAAAATCTCATGCACATGATAATTTTTAAGCTACTTTAGATGTAAATGTGTAATAACATTATATGTAAATAATAAAATGTCAGAATTCTATGACCTAAGAAAATCGTGAACACTCAAATCAAAACTAATAATGAAAGGCAGATCGAAAAAAACAGTAATTTACTAACAGAAAAAAATTTATTAAAAAACATAAAATTAAAAAAAACTATATGATAAAAGATTACTTAATATAACCGAAATGTAATCTCCAATTGTTCCGTGAAAGTAATATAGATTGAATCAGTATAATAAAAATTGCAGAATTCTGATCATAGATGTTTTGATCAACTCTACATTCCAGCATAAAAAAAGCATGAATAAAATGTGAATTAGATAATCCCATAACTAATTTTTATTCACACTTAACTTTATTGTTACATATGAAAGGGGGAAAAAAACTTTATAATTTTTTTAGTCCCCTTAGGAGAATTTTTAAAGTCCACGAGCGTTACAGACGACACTGGACAATTATATATGTCGATAGAAATTACCCCTGATTTGCAAAAACATTTTTTTGATAAATAAATACTTTTTGGATAAGAAAGAAAAATAACAATAAATTAATGTTATAGAATGTTGGTAAAGATTTAAAGCTACAAATTCAACGATGCTCATACTATTTTTGTATTTGTTTGTTTTATTTAAAATTAGGTTATCGAATGAATGAAATTCTTAGGCCAATTTAATGCAAAAATTAGTTATTTTATAATCACTTAGCACAAAAATTCTTCATTCTTTTTTTTTCAAAAATTATTTTCCCTTTTTTCTTTATTGTAATGTTTTCATAATTATTCTGTCCCAGTGTCATCCATCTCGTTCATTTTCAATTCATTCTTATTTATTTAATTTCATCCTTGAAAGCAATGAAAATGGAAAATAACAGCTGAAATACTGCCTTAAATTTTAATTCAGATGGACAATAAAAAAAAAACAATATTTTGGTGCTTATTATATGATTTAAATCCAAATTTAAGACAAAACTAAAGCGATGATATTTAAGAAATGACATTAAGCAATTCCATTCCCAAATGTAGTCGGAAAATATTTCGCAATTCTCAGATATTTCACAATTTCACTAATTCAAAATAACTTAAAGATGACGGTTGGCTGGAAAATTCGCAAATAATTGTAATTATCTTTCTGAATGCAGTTAAACTGATAAAAGATATTCTGCTTTGAGATGCAAAGTCTGTCTAAAATTGCTTTATATATAATGCATCATTCAATTGAATAAATGTTTTACAAAAAACATAATGGATAGTATAATTAGCAATCCTCAGAATATTTTTTGAAATTATTTATTTATTTTGACAAATTGAGGATAATAGTAGTTTCGTTAGCAATGCAAGTTACCAGTTGGATGCCCAAATAAACGACGGTATGAAGTCATGATATGACATTTTAAAGAGTATTTTTCGTGCATGATTCAACCTTGGAGTCAGTGGACATATTTAAACATTCATTTTATGACTCTTTTTTTAATAATTTTAATCAATAAAAACAATGGTCAATTTTTCATGTTTCAAAATATTTTTAACAACAATATGTTAGTTATTAATTTTAAATTCTTTTTTATTTTAGTTGATTTGTTAAAACCCATTTTTAAAAATATGTATAATGACACGATTGTGTGGTAATCACATTGTTCACAATATTATTCAGACTCTCAGTGCTTGTAAATATTTAATAAGTGAGTGAATATAATGGAGCATGCAATATCAGCTCAATAATATTAATTAGTGTTAATATTATTTATGTTTATTATTATGTTTTATTAACCGTTAAATGACGGTGGACTGACTAAGTATAACAATGAATATATTAAATATCAAAGGTTTCATAGAATTGTTGGCTGCCTGAGGATATACGCATAGCTTACGATAAAGTTGAAAAATTAGATTAACCCTTTGCGTTCTATTGATTTTATTTAAGTGCTAGTATCGAGGACCAAGTTAATTTATAGAACGATATAAGTCAATTTGAATAAATGGAAAAAATACATCATCAATTTTACGGAAACTGAATTATGAATTTTATGTCCAGTGGTACTAAACAATGGAGCTGTTCAAGCAAAATGTGTTGTCTAGGGTACTGGGCAATGAACCCGTTCAACCGAAGTGTGATGTCCAATGGACAGTGGACATGTTCATCCAAAATGTGATGTCCAGTGGCACTGAACAGTGAACCTGTTCAACCAAAATGTGATGTCTAGTGGTACTGGGCAGTGGACATGTTCAACGAAACTATGATGTCCAGTGGTGCTGGACCGTGGACCTGTTCCATCAAAATTTGATGTTCAGTGGTATTGGACACTGGACCTATTCAACCAAAATGTGATGTCGAGTGGTACTGGACAATGGACAGCAAAGTGTTAATGTATGTTAGGTAAACGATTGTGAAGTTACACCAAAACCTTAAGCAAGAGTAATTCAACAAGTTGTGCTCCAATAGAGGAATTAGGTAGGAAGGTCGCCTGAGGGTTTTTCTAACGTAAAAAGAATCTAAACTAGGAAATTCGTGCAGGCAATTATTTTATTATTTCATGATTCATTTCGAAGATAAACTTTTAAGCCTTTATTTATTTACTAACTAAATTAATAACTCTTTATAGCACTTTTCACCCCCGGGAAATACATCCTTACATGAAGCCATCAAATAAAACATATTATAATCGCAATACTGTATTTGTCAGTGCCTTTAAATATTTCTTAATAATATCAAAATACTGCCGCATTGAAAAGAGGCAGTCGACTCCCCATGGCCGAATGGTCAAAGCACAGGTCTCTTAATCAAGAGATCGTAAGTTTGAATCCCTCTAGTGACAATGCGATACACAGTCTTTGTAAATATTTAATTCCTTGATTTTATGTTTCCCTTTATTTCATGTTCCAGAAGATTCTGGACATTTCTTTAGTTTACCAGATAAGTGTTCTAGACTTTTCTTACTGTCTCCAGAAAAGTATTCTGGAACTTTTCCTGTAAGTATAGAAGATCTGTCAGACACTGTGTTCTCAGTTCTGAGTTGAGATAATAAATTGGTTTAGCTCTACTTCTTGTGTCTGTTATTGAGTTCCACACTAGAGTACCTACGTGACAATATTTTATATTGACTTTAAACTTCAGTTTGAGAGGTAAATACTTATATTAATTATAATTTTACCTAATATTCATAGATATAGTATAAATATGTGTTGATAAAATTTGTGATAAGATTGATAAGATATTGATAAAATTTTAAAACTAAGCTCTATAATGAAGTTTTCTGCGCCTGTTATTTTTTCTTTACTTTTATTCTTGAAATAACATATAAGGAAACTAGTATTATCAATAATGTGGGATAAAACTTTAAATTCTGCAACAGCTCAACAAATTCAACAAAACATACTGTTAAAAACATTTACTGACATCAGTATAGAGCAATAGAATTGTCAGCTTACATCTATAGACGTCAATTGATAATAACAAAAAACAACATATTTTTCATACTTTCAGACGTATGTTTTAATTATTCCTAAATCCTTACATGAAATAACTACTATTTCTGAAGTGTATAATTATCCAAATTCATTAGTGGTGTCTAAAGAAATATAACTTCTATTACTTGTGCATAAGTAGTGCATCCATTTCCCTCGGGAAGTTGAATCAATTCTCATATTTTTTATAACAAATGATGGTATTTACTGCAGATTTCATTGGAAGTTTTGTTCCATATTAGTTACACGCATTTTATTCTTCATTTTAAATACTAATCATCAGTGGAAAATTTGCCATTCTTTTTTATTGGTTTTATTAAATTGAATTCCTACTTTCTATGCACAAACTCATGTATAAAAATACTTTTATAGGGCTAGGGAGGGATATTGATCACATGTTGCCCCAGTTTCTTTCAGTTTCCAATTTTCTGTCATACATAGATTAAACTTTTTAAGAGAACCTTCCATTTTAGGAAAATTTTAGACTAATCAAGTTATACGCTCCATAATGAAATATCATTTTTTCCATTCATTATTGTTTTATCAATTATAGTTTAATAATTTTAAAGAATATATTCTATACTTATCTATATATATTAATAAAAAGAGTGGCAAAACATTGTCCTGACAATGGTGGATTTTGCGGCCCTAGTGAGCAATAATGTGAGATATGTCTTTTTGATTATTTTCACGTATACACAATTTTAGCTTAGCCAACAAGATTATTATAGATTTTCGATTATTAATTTTACTTTAGTTTCCAAAAATATTATTTTTTTATGAATTATGAGTGGTATTTACGTTTGTATCTACCATTATTAAAACAGATGTCTGCTATTTATAAAAAATGCAAAAACTAAATGAACATAATTAGAAGATCATGCAATCTGAAATATAGCCTCAATGATTCTAGGCAGATGCCTCGTTTGTCTAGTCTCAAATCCATCACTGGACTGCCTTAGAATAAGTGAAGAAATGTTTTTTTGATGTCTAGCTATTGAACCAGTTTGAAGCACATGAAAGCAATAAAACATCCGGAAAGATTCAGTATACTGTAAAAGTATAAAAGCATTTTACTGTCACGTCTTACCGTATTTAAGTTTTGCAGATTAGAGATGTCATCAAGAATCATGTGATTGCGTTACTGGAAAATAAAAACGATTGTTATCTGAATATTTTTTTTATAAAGTACAGCGAATAAATAACGCGACAGAGGTTATTTTACAACTATTATTTAATGAAAAGTAAAAGTTTTCTCCTCAGTTATTTATACATCCTATATTGATACCAATTGCAAAATAGCATGCTCGTAGAAAGCTTTAGATTTTGCGCACGCAATCTTTAATATCATTATCCATTTGAAATTATTATCTCTGCAGTGTTTTTGAGCCCACGGAGCGGGTGAAAGTCATATTAGAACAAATCTGGATCATGAGGTGGTGGCGGTGCCTCAGGATTTCCTTTTAATTATCTGCAGACATTCTTTTTTTTTATACTAACTGTATGTTGACCAGCACTGTAGTGCAACAGGATGACATCATGAGAAAATTTAAGAGGATGTTTTAATTTGATTATCTTCCTGGGTTTCGTTAACGTTTTGATATATAGCGGAACATTGTTCGTAGATCCATGCTCCAAAAGTGTGAAAAGAATCTATCATTTATGATCGTATGAGAACAAAAGCTTTTTTACTTATGGTATCTATTTTAACCTTTTGGTAATGAGAGATCTGAAGTGAAGTGATCTGATCTAAGGAGAGTGCTTCCATTGAAGATTGTATCGCTTCAACTCGGACTCAAAACCAGCTTTCATCACCAGGTAAAACTGATGAGAAGAAACTGGTCCCGACCGTCTTTGAATTACTGCGATATCTTCTACTTCATATTTGTTGAGTGTATTTAATAAACGAGGAATAGTGATATCCAGGATCTGGTTAAAAATAGCTTTATATTAGTTCGTTTTAAACTATACACTTGTTTTAATTATTTTAATTCATAAGAGACTCGAGAACAGCTGATACAGAAATATCAAAATCTGCCAAACAAGGCAATTTTGGATTCATTGTTCTCCTTGCAGATGGATAATTTGAAGGATTTTCAAGTGCAGCGTCACATAATTAATTACCAAGTGGCATGCGCTGTTACGTTTGTCATGTGACAATGATATCACCTGAATTGATTTCATAATACTCGAGTTCACTAACTCATATCTTTAAAACCAGGGCCATCAGAATAAATATGTACATTGTATGTTGGATGGAATGAATCTCTGATTAACTCGCGTTTTTAAAATTAAAAAAAAAAGGCATTGAATCTTAGGATAAAAATAAAATGTTATGATGATTACAGTTCCAATTTGAAATTATAATCTCGCCATTATATGGAAAAGTATAAACCTTTCTTAGCAATATAATTTAGAGATTTTGAATAAGTAGAGAACCTGGTAGAATCCTTGTACATATTGCAATCTTTAGTTTAACAAGCAGTTTTGTAAGCCGTTAAGTAAAATTGACTTCACGTTTGAATCAAGTTGCATTAAGGGAATTCCGTATCCAAAGCTTGTCAGAAGAACTTTTGTTTTTGCTAATCAATTGATAGAAGGGAAAAAAGATTAAAAAAGAATTCCACATCTTAGAACTGGTTCATAAATGTCCTCCTTAAATTTCTATTTCCAAATAGAATTTTTATCTATTTACTCAGATAAATTTTTAAAAATAAAATAAAAAGTATTTTATTAAATTAAATATATATTTTTTTGTGTTCATGAAATGTTTCAATGTTTCTTTAAATGGCTTACAACGCGAATCAAACTGGCTGTTACCATTGATAAGTGACCAGAATAAGCTTCCACTTCCAAAGTTAAAAACATATATTATATTAGAAAATTTCCTGCCATTAGATAATTTTTTTTATCAATGATATATTACTCATTCTTTTTTTATTTTTCTTCAACAATAGTTTACGATTTCTACCAATTTACCCCCCTTTATTACCAAAAGATTGAAGAAACTTATGGGAATGAATAATTTAATCAATAGAGTGAAAAAATTTCGTCAATAAAATACTCGCTTCCATGAGAAAAGACAAAGACGGGTTTCATTATGTCTATTAAGACCGAAACTGTTTTGGGCGGTAGAACAATAAAATATCCAGAGAGCTCTAGCATTATACTATAGATTAGATGGTTTTTCCTATTGCGTCTTACCAAATCGTTATGTTTCAACGGACCAGTGGTGGCATCAAGTACCGTGTAAATGCGTCACATGGCTGTAAAATTGCAGTGACTGCTGAGAGGACTGAGGTCAATTCGAACGTAAACCGAAACGGGGAAAGAAAAATCTCGCATTTATTTGTGCTTAGAAAGTGTTGACGTTAATGATTCACTGTGGGATGTCTCATTCCAGTCACCCACTTTCATTTTAAACACCTGAACTCGCTTATTTATTTTTAGTAATTATTGTCTACATGTGTGATTTAACGAGGTTGTAACTCTCCAGTTGACGTAGTTATGACGTGTTTCAATTCTGCAAGTATGTCTAAAATGCGAATTTTAAATAAGATGTTTCCATGAAAAATGCTGCTATATATGGACAGCAAATATTGCAATTTTAGTAAAAAAGACTTCAGTTATCTATTTATTGAAAGCTGGAATGTGCACGCAATTTATCAGATGCTTTCCAATAAACACAGCTGGTGATAAGGACTTACTACACGCTGGTTTTTATTTCTGTGATACATGCACGTCCATTCATGGTCTGGATGTCAGGAAGGGTCAAATATTTAATCTGCATCAGATCTCGAGTAGATTTTGAGGCTTCGGTCCTTGAATTGATAGTGGAGATAAAGTCTGGGTTGTCTTAAGATTTTAATGATCTAATACATTCCGTTAGATGCATAAGATACCTAAGTTTATCAAAACACGTGATGCAGATTCACATGGTTCCTCTTGTTTAGATTTAAACCGTTGATTCTTTTTTGGTGTTTTCATGAATATGATGGAAATGATGGTAAACAGATGCAATTAAACATAGCTACATAGAAACAAACCAACTCCAAAACACTTTGAGACATAATTGTTTTCACAAGACAATAGAGAAAAGATTTCTAACATCACTGGCATAGGCGGAGTGCGTCTTCCTCATGATCTGGGTATCCTGGGTTCGAGTCGCAGTTCGGGTATGGTTGCTCTTCTTCTACGTTCTATCTGTGTGGCGTGTGAATGTGCCCCCCCCCCGTAAAAATGGGATGTGCAAGCGAATGTGGCGTACGGAGTAGTTAAATCTCTTGGCGCAACTGAAAAAACAAGAGACCATCACTGGGCTAAAATCGTTGACTGATAACTGTCAGCGAGCTTGTAAAGTGTCACAATTCACATTCTAATATTAAAATTCTCCCAATTTCTATTTTTTTAAATGGATTTTTTCGAAATTTTCAAGAATATTTTTTAGTATAGACGTTTGCCGTTTTTTGTTACATAAGAATTATGGACCCAGGAGAAAACCGTGAGCTCCAAGACAGCTTAGATTTTTATTTTCATTGTCCCCCACATGAACATTTGTTGTTTCGGAATATAGAGATGTAAACCGAGTACGCGACTTGGACGATTTATTTTCGACAGAACTGAATTCGAAATTCGATGCAGAAACCCAATAATTTTAGTAACAAGACCACGAACTGAATTTCTTTTCTCAATTCATTGCTTTTGCAATTATAGTATTTACATGAAGAGAAAATATTTGCTGATTGATGGTCGATCCTTTGACGAATTTGATTCAAATTTATTTACTTACTTACACTTTATATTCTAAATTTATGCACCACTGCTACCTGTTTAGACCTTTGGGTGTTTTATTCATTGCATTTACTCATACTTAGGTAGACAGAAAAGCAAACAAATTGCTCCTGGATGTATTTATTTCAAAATTTGTCAGAAATCTATACATTTGGTGTACAGACCATTTGCTAAATTTCAATTATCTAGGCCTTTAACTTTCGTGTTTACATATAGGCTCATTATCCAAAAATGGATAATGAGCCTAAAAAACTCATTCCAGTGGGTGACTGGAATGAGTTTTTAAATTCAGGGAGATCTGAAGATGGATATTTGTCAAAATCTTGTGATCGAATTTTTTGAACATCACAATGCTTGCTCATAGTATATTCCGTCCCCGAGACAGTAAAAATTTGTTTTTGGGATTTAAGAAGTTATGAAACGTGGAGATACGTCAAAATCTCGAAGCCAAGATTATTTTTTAGATTTTCAATTAGAAGATTTACAATGATTTCTTTTGCTTTCTTTTGGTTTACTTCCAAATTAAATGCTATGTTCCAGAGTGTTACCTTGAAATAAATAGCTAATAATGAAGGAATATGTTAATCAGAATCAATTCTTATATCAGTTAAAACAATTGATTAAAAAATTAAATTAAATTCGTCTTTCTAAGCATTTTTATGAAAATTATTACTATCACTCTATAGTAATCAGGAACTTTATATTCGATACGACAACTTTCCTAGAAAAGTAGTTTGATTAGAAAGGTTTCTTTTGAAGAAAAAATGTATAGCATTCTATCCACATTTTATTAAAAATTTCTATATCCTAACGAAAAAAAAATTTAAAGTCAGGATTACCATTTTCTGAAAAATATAGATATTTTAGATAAAACATTTAATTATATAGTCCAATTTAAAAGCAAGAAAGCGTTTTCTATACATGTAATATATGCAATAAGCGTTTTATAAGTTTTTTATTAAAAAATACATAAGAAGTGCAAGTCGCTTTTGATATACGTATGATTTTCAAACAATTATAAATATTTTACTCTTTTCGATTTCTAATCTGAAAAAAGTAAACTTTTCCCTCCTTTGACATAAAAATAAATTCGCAAGTTACAAAAATGAGGGAAAATATAATAGTAATATGAATATAATAATGTTAGAAATAAAACATTAATTTTATATTTTAGTAAAAACGCACAAAAAGTGTTTTCTATACATTTAATATTTTTTAATGAAGATGCGTTGAATGTTCAAAGTTTCTGAAATGTGAGCAATTTTCAAGCAAATATAAACATTTTATTTTTTTTTCAATTTTTAATCTGAAGAAAGGAATCTTTTCCTTCCTTTGACATAAAAATAAATACGCAGGTTACAAAAAATGAGGAAAAATATAATGAGCATTCTACGCAGCTGCGAATGTTTCCTATTGAGTTTAATGAAACCTCCCCTGGTTTTTGACTTCTAACACATTCTCGCCTACATGTTTCCAGCTCTCACTTTAATTACCTCACATTTCTTCCCTCTATGCCATTAAATTTGATTGTAAACAAGAGCCTGTCAGCATTATAGCTTGTTATTCTGAAATACGCAAATTACCTTGCAAATCAACTGCAGGTTCAATAATTAGTGGCATAACACAGGTCGTTATATTCAGGAATTTCTTAAAACACACTTTATTATAGCAAAATATTAAATGTAATGGCGTTTTAATGCGCCAGTGAATTTTCTTGTAAATCGTTCTTCGCTTTTTAATCCATTTACTACTAAATTTTTGTTTGAAACTTTTGGCCGGAGAAGTTATATATATGCGTTGAGAAAAGTTGTGTAATAGTATAATTATATTCAAATTATGTTTTGTTTAGAAAATATTTGATATTTTTGAAAAAAAAAGGTATCGTTATAAAGTGATCAATAAAATCATTTCTATAAAAAAATAAAGGAATTATTAAGTAACAGAGCATTACTATAACCATTAAATTACATATTTATGTACGGTATTTCATTATAATATATAAACCAAAGCAAAAATATAAAGCTTCAAATATGACAATTCTGTTCTGTTCTGTTCAAGTTACAGAAGAATTTTATAATTTGTTCGCTTATTGTAAAGACTTAAAACACAGAATACACACTTTCTTTTACACACAATATTGACTGATATATTTAGAATGAAACCAAATTGTCAAGTGTACCAAATATGTTTTTGACGCCGAATGGTTACGTAAAGTTCCAAAATCTTCAAATGGGAATATTGACAGCTAATGGATGAAAATTCATTTTGGGTCAAAATGGATGAAATGTCTTTATTCATTCTCTTTATGTTTTTTCAATGACTATGATTTTCATCTATTTTAGAGATCAATTTAAAAAAAAAACAATTATGGGAATCAAAGGAAGTTTATAAAGTTAGTAAATATAGACTGCCACAGGAAATATAAATGTATAAATTACGTTTTTGTTGCTTTTCTAGAATGAGTTCTTTGATTATTGCTAGTATTACTTACAGGTGAAGTACACGAAATAAAATATATTCGTGGTCTCATACTTATTATTTGTGCTATGCTATAATAATATTTTATTGTTTGAACTCCAGCGTTGCTAGAGTTCAAACAATTTTCAAACAACAGTTAACAACTTCTATAACAACAGTTTTCGAACTGAGACTATTTTTTGTATTTTGTATTTGTTTTACCTTTTTATTTATTATCAGGTTTATCTCATTTCATATAATCTGGTTATATCTTTTTCTTTTAAAACTAATGAATGGAAAGTATATAAGTACTAGTATGTATTTATTTTCAGTGGTGGTTTCCCTACTAGGCGGACTAAATAGATGCCTACTAGTCTGTGGCAGGTACGCACGCATACTCTATTGAAAAAAATTATTTTCCTAATTGCCAAATAAACAAACTTGTAAACAAATACAAATTCTATGAATGATAAAATATTATGATAATTTCAGCACATAATCATAGTATAATTGATCAGGTTTCATTGTGAATGTGTATAAACATCTGTTTCAATAATATTATATATAAACACGGATGTCACGGTTTGTTTCCATATCCTGGGATGACCATTTTTTTTGACGATTCTATTACACTAAAGGGTGAGACGCGGAAGGATGTGCTCATTTCTGGAATTCACTTTATTGTTAAATGTAAACATCTCTTCCTTTCAATTTTCCTCTCACCTCTATTTTATCGATTTAAACTCATCCTAACACAAGCGCAGAAACGTAGAAGGTAATAAAATCCGTTGGCGAACAATAGTTTGAATCATAATAAAGAACAAATATATTTTCAAAATGTTTCTAACATAAAAAATATTAACCTAAGGTAAATTTTTAACATGTTATAAATGTGTGGAAATGTGAAACGAAATTGATCATCTTATTGAAAATGGGATAATAAAGCCGAAAAAATATCTAAATCCCCCACTGTTTAAGGCACGAAAAATTTCGCCTCCAAATCCGGAGAGGTATGAATGCGTTTGGTTACGGCACTTGAGCAGCGACAGGAATTTGTACCAATTTTTGTTCTAAGAGGAAATTCCCATCACAAACGTAGAACTGAATGAATGCTTTTGTTACTTCTCGAGCGAAGCTGTGTATAATGGTGGCATGGCTCGGTTGTAATATTTTCTCAATAAAGAGAAATACGAAGAGGTGTCCTTCAAAGAAATAGTTGATGAATTTGATTACAAGCGTGAAAAAATTAAATAAATTAGAGATTGTACTTATGCTTGGAAAAAAATTATTAATCCTGCAATTTCGTGGTGCTTATAAACAATCTCTGATAAAAATGTATAATCCGAAATATTTGCTGGAAATAATAAAGAAAAAAACTTTTTTATTATTTCTAAGTTTTTATGGCATTAAAAAATCAGGAATACACCAGGGAACATAAACACATTTCATTATTATCTTTCAATTTCTTAATATGTCTTATTCATCCACAGTAGGTGAGCACTCTATGTTTACTTGTCCTTTTTAAAATATCATGATTTTTAATGTATGATCATGAAATTATAATACTTATGAATATAATTTCTTTGCAAATGTTTTTTTTCCGTTTCTTATGTAAGATCCAGAATACATGCTATCGCTAATGTAGAATTTTTTCACCCTTTGTAATATTTGGAGTTATTTATGAAATGAATTAAATGTACAATTTTTAATTCCCCGCAGGATTGTTAAAAAAGTGAAGTCACGCAACTTTGAAGGGACTACATTTGATGAGATTTCTTGCGGCTTTTCAGATCAATTTTTTTCTATTATTAACATGGCTTACAATAAACGCATACTCAAATTTATTCAAATTAAAATCAAATATTGTTAAATTTTATAACATCTTCCTTAGAGATTTTTTTTCATGTTGAAATTCTTTTATAGTTTGATGCGATCCATTTTTCTTCACAATTCACTGACAAACTCGCAATTAATAACTCAACTTATTTATTTTAAATAATTTTGATCTTTCAAAAAAACTTTTGGGATTTTTTTAAAAATTGTCTTTTAATTTAAATTTTTTTATACACGAGGAAACAAAACCTTTCTTAGATATTTTCTCAACTGAGTGTTTTATCATTCCAATTTGCTAAAATATTTATTATTTAAAAGCTGCTTATACTGAGATTAAATTAAAAGCTTAAAAAAATATATCTGGTTTTGGCAAATGGAAAGAAAAGAGGTTTCGAAACCGGCATCTGTCGAGCTAGACCCTGCTTTTCGTTTCAATATGCAGTAAAACATTCCATCAATTCCAGAGTAATGATAACGTTATCTTCGCTCTCTATCCCTCCGCAAGACACCTGAGATGAGAAGCTTTCAGTATGGTTGTTAGTTTTCGTTTTCATGTTGGTGAAATAATGATGAGGGTTTTAATTATCTCTACTTCGATTCCGGCCCGTGCATTTGTGTGAGAGGTTTAAATGAGTTGCGATGCAATGGTGGATTTGAACACAGGATCTATTTTCACTTCTTCATGGTTTTGCCTTTCAAATTACCTTGGACATTAAAACAGGCTGAAAGTAGCTCCGTCGTGCTTATGATTATCTTTGTCCTATCCCTTCTCTCGTCCTCAATATTTCACTGATGATCACCTATCAATTAATTACCCCATGTGCATTAATTGCATATACATCGAAAAAAAAACATATAATCTTTTAAAGAAACCATCGAATCTTTTTAAAGAAAAGCGGCATGCGTTCATGACGCAAACATAATCGGAAAAAACTCACTCGAGATTCTGTTAAGGTGTATCTTCTGTTGCATTGAGTAAATGAGTTACATTTCCTGTTTATAAAGCTACATGACTTTAATTAATAACAAAATGTGATGCCGATCATTTATTAGACTACTGTGTTTTTAATAGAACATTCCGTCAAATGTTATGCTGTGAAGTTATGTGAAGTTATAACAATATTCCACGAAGCTGGAATGCCTACAAAAGTATAATTCTGATATATCGCTACTTTTTATTCATTCAAACTCGCACATCATAATATCTCATTTCATCGTTATTTCCACCTCATAAATAAATTAATTGTCTCCATTTTGGCACACCGGATGCTGCCTGACAAATATTTAACAGAATGAACTCGTACAAAAATTCCTTCATCTTATTTTTTTTTCTTTCTAACTCCTTAACTTCCACCGCGCAGGTCATACTCACCGCCAAATATTATGACTATTTTTGGCCGTTTAAACAGTCCTGATGACGTCACGCTAGACGACAGAAACCGCGGGAAAACAAGCAAGGTGATTTATGGATAGAGGCATTGATCCAGCGCAAACAGCCGGCGAATGTATTTTGATTCCCGAGACCTTGACCAAGTGATGTGTGGAGTGCAGGAAACGGCTTGCTATTTGTTAAGTCGGGAAAAAACACCACTCTTCCTTACTCATCAGTTTTGCAGCTTCACTAAACAGAGGTTTTCTAATGGGGAAGTTGACATTGCGATTGTTTGGAGTCGTTTCGAACTACTGTTGTTTACGGGGTGAACAGGAACTGCTTTGGGAGTGATGGATTACGTGGTGACACCGGGTCTTCTGAAAGGAAGCGTTGATGTCCCTTGGATTATTTTAAGGCTACTTTTAAACTAGTCGTTAATCTCAGTAAAGAGACAGTTCTAATTAGACAACAAAAGGGCCGCAAGGTTGAGTAAATGTCCGCACCGAATCCGATTAAAATATATTCATTTTCCTAGCTTCAAAATTAATAAATTTGTAAAAAATAGAAATTCTGCGAAAAATTAATTATTAGGATAATAGTACTATTTAATCAAATATAGTTGTTCCTTTAACGTACAGTCAAAAACGTCGTTTACTAAACAGTCACAAAAAACTCGTACGTTGTCTAGATCAAAATAAAGTTTATATTTTGTATTATCTGATTGCTAATATCACTCATTCTATTTGAATCCCAGATTCTACGCAACAAAACAGATATTCTTAACAAAAACAAGAAGCTAACAACCGTTTTTTAAATTAACATCTTTTTTATTCATGGAATATTACAACAACGTCGTCACTTTCGCTAAAAAAAAAAAAATGTACCAACGTTGCCATTCATTTAAAATTTTGAATTTACAAATGTAAATATAACAATATTGAAGATCAAACAATAATCTTTTTAATGATACTAATATTTTAATCAAAAATTAAAGTTCTATTTTTAATAATTTTTAAAAAAAGTAATTTAACCGTATTTAACAGCAATTTACCTCGCACGAAATAAAAATAAAATTAATCTGCAAGAGAATGTTACACGTGCATGAAAAAAAATTAGCTCTTATCAACGAGTTGCCATCACATTGACAAAAGCTCAAACTAAAAAATAAGTTAAATATTATTGCAAATGAAATAAATATAAAATATCATTTTTTTTCTAAAAAGTAAATACAAAATATAACAGTTCCGATTCCTATATGTTTTATTATGTTCACTTGTAATGTAAATATTTATATAACTGAACATCTGCTTTAATATATTTGCTTACACACGTATTTACAAACGCCAATCTATCAGGAATCATGATACAGAAATAAAAACAAATCACATAATAAATAAATGAGATAATGAAAATGAATTAAAAAATTTCATTAAAAAAGCAGAAATGTAATAAAAGGATAAATAAAATAGATTCATATGACCGTTTCTGGTTGTCTTTGCGGTTGATCCATCTGCTCCGGGTTATATCAGAGATTCTAGTCTATAGAAAAAGTTGGAAAGATGCATTCTTAGAAAAAAAAAGCATAAAAATACCATAGCTCTAGCAATTTAATTTACATACGGGAGACATTTTAATCAAAGACTATTTTTCGCAAAAGATAAAAATGTGAAATTTTGGATTGTTTCATAAGAGGAGCGTTTGCTTATTCTATTCTATAACATAATATGTAAAGGAGATTTAATTTATTATTATTTAAAATTAACTATTTCACTTAACTTTTAAAAACTGAATTTATTTTTTTAAACATGAATTTTTTTACTTATTAATAAAATCCGTAATTTCTTTTTTCAATCTGGTTCACACAAAATCGTTTGGCAGGGTCTTTTGCAGTCATTTAATCTTGGATATCTGGCCAGCTTCTGATTTTTGCTAGGCTTGGCAGATTTTAGTATTTATATTTGAAATCATTGATATAGTACAAGGTATCTAAAATAATGTACTCCTATAAGTCTTTTGCGGATGAAAAAATAATCACGTCCTTATTTCAGTTATCGAAAATTTTGGTGGAACTCGAAAGTCCGAAAATACTTAAGAAAACGGGACATGAATTCGTTACAACTAAAAGAAAAATAAGCTTAGTTAGAAATATTTTTTTTTAAAAAAACGCACTGCTATTCTCTGCATTAAACAGAGGATATTTTTTTTTAAAATTTCAACTATCTTTGATGTTTTAATTTGTTTTTTTTTATATATTTTAATTATATAATTCTGGTGAAAATTGATGAAATAAAAAATAAAAGTAAAATTCATTACTATATTACCAAGTAATGTTACCAAAGAAATGAAGAAAATTAATAATGAATAAATTACCAAAAAAAATGAATAAAAGTACCAAGTTTCATTACTAAAGAAAATGAAAATAATGATAATAAGCGGAATCCTTAATAACAATTATGTATATAAAAAATTTAATATGTAGACGTATATAAAACTGAATTACAAAAAGATTATTCGAACCTAAATTTGTATGGCTTCTAAAATTGATTTTACAGGTAGAGATACTTTCACACGAAATAAAAATTTTGAATAAGCAATAAAATTGGTTTTATTTATTATTATCAAGCAATTTATATTATTTATTTGTTACTTATTAAGCAATTATGGGTTAATTTTTGCAAATTTTGCATAAAAATATTTTTAAAAATCTGTTGAAATTCAGGTCAAAATTTCACGGCAGCTCAAATGCAATCATTAAAAAGTCAACTTTATGAAATTTAAAATTATGTAAAAGTAATAATTTCGCAGTAATATTTTTGAAAGTTGTAACAGGAATATATACCAAAATCTCTTTTAATAATTAAAATTCTAATCAAAGTTTCAAAAAATCGTTTTCATGTGTATATTTCCATCCCCAAAGTATATGTGTGAAAAACTGATGAATACTAGAATCCCTTTAATTATTAAAATTTTTAATCAAAATTTCAAAAAAAAAAAAAAAAAAAAATTGCTCTGATGTGCATGTTTCTACCCCCAAAATATATTTGAGGAAAATTTCTTGACTGTAAATGAAACGAATTGGTGTGTAAAGCACCAATAAATAAAAATGCTCGCACATATTTTTCTTCATTATTGATTGTGAATACTTGATATCTGATGAGTAAATATCAAAGGACTTTCGTACAAACTTATAAATAAGAAATAAGTCACATTTTCGAATAATTTTTGATTTTCAGCAAAATTTTTAAAATAGAAAATGGTGTTGAAATTTATTGGCAATTATATTGCTTTCTCATAGAATATTTTTAACACAGGAAAATAAAAGCAAGCATAACAATAAAATAAACGCTAGTAGTTGATTTCAAATAATCAAATATTAATTAAATTTGTGGAATTAACTACCAGTAGAATAAATTTCGTTGAATGCATGAATTGCAGAATAAAAAAAAATATAATAGAATTAAGTACTAATTTTGTATTATTCCCTGTAATGTGATTTTGTAAATTGCACTTTCTCTAAACATCATTTATTTTCGGTGGAATGTACAGACTCAAAAAAAAATGATAAAAAAAGACTTAAAAGCATAAAATTTAGTTATTAATATCCAAAGCACCTAAGTTATTTTAGTAATTAGTTGCGAAAGAGTGTAGAAAAGTTGAGAAATCGAGTCTAGAATATTTCAAAGATAAATCGCATGTCTGAGCACCTGTCTGGAATCTCTTTAACCTGGGTTTTTTACATTGCAATCAGGTGCAGTTAAGACAATCATTTTTTATCAACTAACTAAACGTGTTTAAAAAAATAAAAACTAACCTTGAGACGCACTTATTCCTTCTAAATGCTATTATTTCTTCGCACACATCTATTGAAACGATTTCTTATTCTTGACACTTTCATTACAAGGTGCACAATAACCATTTATATTATTAATGGACATTCTGAGACCATATTTCTTTCATTTTAGAATGCGAGAATATTTATTTTTCATATTTTATGTCTCTAACAAAACTGAGAATTGCCTTTTTAAGTATCGTAATAACTGCAAAAGAGCTACCTTACCCTGCTGTAACGTCATCCTACACTCTCGTGAACTGAATTGACAAGCGGCGCCACGAAAGCATTCATGCGGAAACTATAGTTGAGTTCAAATGGCCACGACAGGCTATAATACAAATCCCTCCAGTAGAAGAGATGCCCCATCATTGGGGATGAGGTAACTCGATCCTATCTCATTTTATGCACCAAAGAAGTTAGAACCAATTCTGGTAGTTATTACCATACCAGAAATTTCTCATGTCCATTTTTAAAGGCACACCAGTACAGGATTTTCGTAATAATAAATGATGTATGAAATCTTCTTGCAAGTATTCGCGACATTTAGAATTCGAAACTTTTTAATTATTAGCAGTGGCAGTGGAAGAAAAAAATTTTTTGTTGACATATGACTAAAGTAGGGCAATTCATATACTTCATTGTCGCATGATCATAATAATTATTATTTCCTTTAACATTAACATTGTACACGTTGTTGTAACATTGTATATCCCCATTGTATACATATACATTATATCTTCCTGAAAGATATTTTGGAATCTATCCAAAATTAGATTGATGCTCAAGTCACATGTGTGAAATCTGTCTTATTTCCATTTGAATAGAATAGACCAGAGGACTTTTTTCGTTCAGTTAACTGTCTTTATTCAATACTAAATAGTATATTACATCTCATATGAATGGTTCAAGTATCAAAACAGGTCACATTTCTAAAACTTGTTTTGAAGCTCTTAAATATCGTTTGGTAAATAGATGTGAATAGAGTACTTAGTAGTCATTCTGCTATTATGCTGGAACAAATGATAAACACTAATTTCAAGACGTCCAATACTTATCCAATTTTAATATTTTTATATTGAAACATAGAGTGTCTGCGTAGGTCATTTCAGAATCCGTTGGATCCCAATGAAAAGTATTTACTTATAGCCAATCTAACATGCATGAAGAACAGAAGCAAAATGAAGATAGGACAACCACTTTTCGACGGTTTTATCTCACTAAAGGGTGACATGTGGAAGGATGTTCGGAATTTACTTTTTTCCATTTTTACCATTTCTGGAATTTGCTTTTTATTAAAATGTAAACATCTACTCTTTTCTTCTTTCCTTTCGCTCCTATTTTGCCAAATTAAACCTCTTCTAACGCATGTGCAAAAGCGCGGAGGGCTTTAGAATCCGTTGGCAAAAAATAATCGGAAATGTAAGGAATAGCCAATTGAAATTATAAATGATAGAACCAATTAGAGTCGTATGCAACGTGATGTTACAGCTCTGAAATTAAATGACGTAATGTGCGATTACATTTATTCTAACATTCAATAATGTATTTTGATCACTGACTGAAAATGCAACATTTTCAGAATGCAATAATCAACTATTTTATTGCACGATCGAAATTAAAAGGTAGCCATGAAGTGTGTTAGCAATTTCAGTGCTTGCAATGCTATATTAATAGAAGGTAACACAATCGAAGTTTAATGTTTATTATTTTCAAACTCTAGAAGTATTTGAAAAAGCATAATCTTATGGTAGGGATGAAATAGTTAGTTGAGATCATATATATATATATATATATATATATATATATATATATATATATATATATATATATATATATATATATATATATATATATATATATATATATATATATATATATATATATATATATACTTAAAAAAAGGCAACGTAGTCAATGTTTATTTATTAAGTTTGTTTTCAAACTTTAAAATTATTTGAAAATGCATAACCTTTTGATAGTTAATAGGGAATAAATAGTCAAGAATAAAATCGTTTTCAGACGTTCTCCAACTATGCTCAAGCAAATGATGAATTTGAATTTAAAAAAAATCTTATGATATCCATTAGTTATTCAATAACATATTTCAATCACTTAAATGCAGCATTTTTTCAAAATGCAGAAATCATTTTCGATTGCATGAATCAAACGTACGCGTTTATCTTAGAGTAATTAAAGCAAAATATTTTCAATAAATATGTCACAGTATTTTTATTGGTAAATCAAAATATTCCTACAATCGAATCTTATTCGAAAGAATTTTACAAACCGACTTTTAAGGGATCGTAAATACAGGTGGATTGAAAAACGAACTGAAAAAAATTGTAGGCTTGCTTTTTTTATGCTTCCTCATAAAAATGTCGCATGAAATAAAATTTAGGTTAAAAATTTGGCATAAAATTTCTGACCTTGGGATAAAATTTACAATATTAAATCATTCACAGTTACATGATGAAATCCACACTTGAGCCGAAACTTCGATGACATACCAATAGGAAGACATGGTTAGATTTAGTGAACTAATAGATCTGTGTGACTGGCAGATCTATGATAGAATATGATCTGAAACCAAGGCGCTATCAGGTTCTTAATATGAATCTCCGCTACCAGGTTACAGTGATCTCTACAATCACCAAAACTTCAATAATATTTTGATGTAACGAAATAAGGCTGGCTATTTGATCCAAAAGTCATTTCGCATGCTTTTATAGTTGGCAGAAATATGAGAGAAGACTCAATCAAGCCGCGATGTTAGAATAAGACAAATCTACGAGACGGCTCTGTAAATATTTTTGGGATGTTATGAATAAAAACAATTAATGATTTCATATGCGATAAGCTCCTTTCTTTGAAGAGAATGAATAACAAATGAAAAGCTACCAATATAACATGCTATCTTATAAAAACTTTAAGAAATAACAAACGTAGGAGATAATAACGGGAACATTCTTTCTCTGCTTCATAATATTTGTTTATGGATAGAGAAATTCAAACGTGACTGAACATGCACGTGAGGGAGAGATTTCTCAAAGTGATTGTTGTTGTTACTGTTAAGAATGTAGTTGAATCTTTTTGAATATGATTAGAGAAACTTTAGAAGAATATAAACAGTTAAAAACTGTTTGAATGTGTGTATATGCGTGTATTTATTTCATGATATCTTTTAATCTAATTTAAATCCTTATTCATCTCCTATTGTTTTATCTTGAAATATGATACTTTATTCTAAAATGTTCACATTTCTTGATCCAAATCTCACATTTTTATTTAATTATTTATAATACGCTCTCTAAAATAATTATTGAGTCTGGTCTCCTCACGCTTCGAGAGAAGGGACAGAAATTCTTAATGCCTAAGGCATACCTTTTAAAGATACCTAAGATTCCATTTCATAAATTGACACGTGTCAAAGAAATCCTTCAAAGAATCGTTTAGTAGAAGCATTAATGGAAAAATTATTCATTATACATGGAATTGGATCACGAAATAAGAAAACATTCTAGAATGAACTTACTATGGGCTAAATTAAGATAAAACCTTTTAAATTAATTAAATTGAAATTAAAGTTTAAAATATCATTACACACACACGCGCGCACACACATACGTTCACATATATATAATTAATTTCCTAAATTTTTTGCCTAATTCGGTCCATGTCGGGGTCATTCTAAAGTGTTCTCTTGTTTCCTGATTCCAATCCACGTATGAATCTGTGTACTGTCTGTCGATCACAAGAATAGCTCCCGCCAAGAAGTCTATATAGTGGCGGTCGCTGTAGTAACAAGACGAGTTCATTTCTAATGGGGATTAAGCGTGTAGGGAATTGGCGGAATTAAAGGTTACATCACGTCATTCGTCTTCTCGGATTTAAAATAGTTGCACGCGTTATCTTATCCTTGTGTTTATTTTGCTTTTGCTTTTAAAATTATTTGTTCCTTACTGGTTTAATTGATTTTGCTAATTTGCTAAACTTGCAAGATGGCCTTTAAGTTAAGGACGGGTGAAATTTTGAAATCGCAGGCACTTAAAATTGTATCTAATGTTGGGGAATTTTGTTTCAATGAAGCTTCATCGAAATCTGCGTTAATTCCACTCCCACAAGCTCTGAAAAGGGCTTCTCAAGCAACTGGAATTTCTGAAGCTACAATAAAAAAATAAGAAAGGAAGTTTCATCATCGGGCTCATCGACAGTTTTAAAATCACCCGGTAAACACCGTAAAAGACCTAGTGAGCGAAACTGTGAAATAGACGACTTTGACAAGTTGTTATACGGCAAACAATTCAAGACTTTTACATAAAAGAAAGGAAAGTACCATCCCTCAGAAAATTACTACCCGTGTTGAAAGAAAAAATTGGATTTTCGTGGCAAAAAGATACATTGGGCAAAGTCTTACATTCAATAAATTTCCGATGGAAGAAGTGCGTGAATAATAGAAAAGTACTCATGGAAATACCAGATATTGTTTTTTGGAGACACAGATATTTTAGAGAAATGAGATGTCGCAGGTAAGCTGGACGACCAATTGTCTATATTGATGAAACTTGGGTAGACAGCAATTTGACATTTAAGAAATGTTGGCAAGATGACACAGTTCTGGGAGCTACAGCAAAGGTTAATTCGAGAAATAGACCTATAGTTGTTTATGCTGGGTCATTAACGGGTTTCCTTACGGGTGCTTTACTAGTATGTAAAGCATAAACAAAAAGCGGTGACTATCACGGGCAAATGAACTATGAAAACTTTAAAAAATGGGTGTTGGAAAAACTTCTTCCAAATTTGCAACCAAACAGTGTCGTATGCATGGATAATGCACCGTATCATACGACTGTCGAAAACCCCACTCCAACGAAGTATTCTACAAAAAAAGTTATGATAGACTGGTTGAAAATAAATACCACTGGAATACCCTGCGATCAAAAAATACGAAAAGCGGAACTGTTCTCTCTTATAGACAGTAATCGTCCAAAGAAAATTGTCTATAAAATTGATAATTTAATAGAGAAAGAAGAACATGAAGTTATCCGACTACCCCCTTATCATTGCGATTTGAACGCAATCGAATTTGTGTGGTCTTCTGTAAAAAGAATAATAAAGGAACGAAATGTTATTGGCGATTTCAGTTTGGACAATCTGAAATCTCTTCTTCAAACAGCTATCACTGAAGTTACTTCGGCAGAATGGGCAGCGCATTGCAAACACGTAGATAAGCTTGAAAATAATTATTGGGAGAAAGATGGACTGTTAGAAGATTTAGTGGACGAACTGTCATTTCAAATTGATACAATGATGATTCTGATTCAGAAGAAACCGAAACTTGTGAGAGTGATTTAGAGGATTTTGAAATGCTTGAATGAACATTATTTTCGAAATTTAGACGGTATTTTATTTTATTTTACTTTTAAAACTGTTTTGTCTTAGAAATTGTTGGAAAATACATGCTGAAAATTTAATAATCAACGAAGTTCTGTCATTGTATTAATAATCTAAAGTCCTTGATAATTATTAATAGTTATGAAAATATTAAACAATTATTAAAAAGTTAAATAATTACTTTTTTATTGTAATAATTTTCATCTTTATTGCATATTCATTAATATTTCATTTTTATGTCTAAAAGTTTAAATATTATTATATAATTAATATATTAAACAATTTTTTTTCACTCTTTATAAATCAATTAAAAAATCGCCAATACGTCATCAAGGCGATCAGTAAGCCAACATGGATGCCTTTCTTTTTAAATCCCCTATTGAAAATAGAGCAGGTCTTGTTTCCACGGCAACAGACTGTCGTAGACATATTGGCGGGAGCTATTCTTGAGGTAGACAAACAGTAAAAAGTACTGCGCCATCAGTTCCACGTGTCAAGTGAAAATGATCCCTCTGTTGCACTTGTCAGAGGTCAACACATTTATTGAATCTATACGTGGCCGGAAATCCCATGTTATATAAGACTAGTGATCATTTGTTGCGTTCCTTTTTTTTTTTTACTTCTGCTTTTGTTCCGCGCCATGGCATTTTACGTGACCTGCCTTGTCCGCGTCTCTGCTTGTAAATAATTATGCTTTCCCGGAATGGATTAAAATGAATTTAAAAATGTTAAAAGTTTCTTCAATGTCTTTAAACCTGTTGCTTTAAACAAAATAAGCTTATATATATATATATATATATATATATATATATATATATATATATATATATATATATATATATATATATATATATATATATATATATATATATATATATATATATATAATCTTAACTAGGCATGTGACGCGGAACAATTTGAAGAAACCCGTGTTTAGCGGGAGATAAACGGAATTAAAGTGCTGCGACTCCTGATGAGGCATAGGTAAACTATTGTTTGCGAGCGTATTCTAAAACACACCGAGGGCATGCGTTAATCTGCGTTTAATTCATGAAAATAAATTGAGAGGAAAGATGAAAGGAGGAGATGTTTACATTTAACAATAAAGCAAACTCGGATTATTAGCAGACTAAATTAAAATCAAATAATAAGGTCAGAAACGACACGATATTCATATTCACTTGAAAAAAAATTGAAAGAAAAAGTATCTAATAGGGCGGGAATCAAGGTCAAAGAATGAAGAATTCCGGAAATGGGCTCATCCTTCCGCTTCTCACTCCTTAAGGAGATAGAATCGTCGGAAAGGGGTGGTCTCAGAATAAATACTGAAACGAACACTAAATGATTGCACACAAACACATAGACACTAGTATTATATCAAAATGTCATGATCAAAATTTGTCAATGTATTTTATTCATGTAAAATATTTTTATGAAATTTCAGAATTCAATTTTTATGAATTTTTTTCATTTCTTAAACAGTTATATGTGATATGTGATTCTGTATGCTCTCTCAAATGCAATATATAGTTAGATATTACATTTGTTATCATAAAAATATTACATGGTTTGTTGAGAGTCGTTTTTAACACTTTGTTCTTCACGACACTTTGATATAACATTAACATGTGAGTATTGATGAGTATTTTAATACATTTTGAACAGATGACAAAAGTAAAGATATGCATGTCACAGATAAGCCTTCTCCATCAAACATTTCCATTTCTGAAATGAATGTTCACAACCCTGCGTAACACTGGAGCCCCCTAATTTAAGAAGTCGCGTTTAAGGTATTGGGAAATAATGATAAAATCTTTGAATGTTTGAGAATTAAAGTATTTTTTCTGTCTTCAGTGAAGTCAATTTTTATTCTTACATATATTCCAAAGAGATACTTTTAAAAGGGAAATCAAAATTAGAAAATAATTCGATTAATTTCATAATGGAAGTTTTTTTTTTTGGGGGGGGGGCTTTTGCGATAAAAATATTCAAAGGATTTAAAGGCGTGCTAAAATGTATGCATTACCCAGAAATTTGTGGATCTTTTTAACAGATAATTATACATAGCATTCCAGATAAATTAATAATTGAAAGTAAACTAAATAAATAAAGAAATAACAACAAAAAAATGTACATCGAATTTGAAATTTCAATGGTAAGAAAATGGAGAAATTTTATTTCTTTTGAATGCATTGATATTATCAAATAACAATTGAAAGAAATGCTATAACACATTAGTGGAGGAGAGTACAAATTTAGTCAAGTTAGGGAATGGTAAAATAGCAAAAGACTGCATGATTGAACTTTAGTTGCATAATCAATTTACTCATTACATTCTGTTTAACTTAGTTCTTTTTTTAATTCTTCATTTTTTTAAAACTCCGAATGACCGAAAAACTCTCCGTATCAGCCTATTTTTTACGGTCTGATAAATGGGAGACCAATTATTTTTCTGATTATATAAATTTATCTTTGAAAGTGTAAAGATTTATGGTTTAATGGATCAAGTGAATCAAAATCAACTGAATAAAATAAATAAAATCTTATTCTGCTTTTTTAGGATGATAAAAAGATCTACTGTCTGCTTTTTTACATTTAGAAATATTATTCAGTTCAAACATTAATTAAATTTAGTAGATATTTTTAATTGCTACATAACTAATAAACAATGCTTTAATATGCATATAAATACAAGAAAACGACCATCCCACTAATTAAGAAACAAAGATAACATTTGTAGGGTGAACAATTTTCTGAATCTAAAAGCATTTTACAATTATACTGTAGTTTTGAAAAAAAAATGATCTGAGTTAGCAGATGAAAACTCGTATTCTTTCAACTTGAAATATGGAATTCATAAATAATTAACATTATCCTTAATTTGTTCAAGTGTTCATATCCTCGAAAATATCATTTATGAACAACATTTAAAATTCAATAGCAATTAATGTTAATTGTTGAAATTTTCAAAAAAATTTGGCCTATGATTTAGATCTACCTAAATTAAAATCAACAATTTTTGAAATTGTATCTACCTTTTTTGTGAATACGATTTCTCAAAACAGACAATAGGTAGATACATGAAATTTGAAATTTCTTTAAATCAAATTATGGGCAAAATTTTTTTGGCCATTTTGTATACATGTGAGCACTCATACATTTTGGGCTAAATCCATAAAAAGTTAGAAGATTTTCTGCTTGTTTATTTGCCCAAGTGTATGTGTACTATTAGTTAACTCAAAAGCACAGCAAGCAAATGAAATGAAACTGAATATATCATTTTGATGCCAGGAGTGTTCTGCTACATGTCGGCCGGCCTGTATAAACAGAAGCATGTAAACGTAATAACTTAAAAACGCAATGACTTAAATATATGAAATTTGGTTATATGATTTTGTGACTGCTAGTGTAGTTCTATATAAAATTACTGTTTCGATCAGTTGGAAAAAATGCAAGTAAAACACAACGTTTGCATGTTTTTTAAAGTGCAGGTAAATAGCAGTCACCCCCTTGTTGGATTTGGCTCAAAACTTGATGGGTACCTATACCATAGCTGTTAAATTTGTGTGAGCCAAATTTTATCCATCCAGTTTGTACCGGATTGGTATGGGCGAGGATAGAATCTGTGACCTTGTGGTTCGCAGTCCAGTAACATGACCACGCTATAAAAGCAATTGCTCGGGCAGCGTAGCTGTTAACTGGCTTATAAGCTTTCACCACAAGTTCTATTTTGTTTTGCAGTTATCGTGTTAACTGATATTCAAGCACAATTCCTCTGAACAGAATTTGCTCAAACTTTGATAGAAATCTACAAATCAACGCATTTTTGAGTTATCTTTTGTCAAAATCAGAGAGCCATTTTCCAAAAACGTGTCAAAATCAGAGAACCATTTTCCAAAAACGTGTCAAAATCAGAGAGCCATTTTCCAAAAACGTGTTTTGCAAACTCAAGGTGGTCTGAAACGTGGTGATTCATCAAAATCTTGAGTTCGAATTTTTTGCGATTGCAATATTTTTTTTATACTTCGTATACGAGAAAGTAAAAACGATTAATCTAAAATAAATTATTGGCAAGTTAAAAATCTGCAGAAATTTCAAACTAAATAGAATTTTTTATTAACAGATTAGGTCTCGTAATATGCACTGCATAGGGCTTCTAAATCCACCAATGATCAAGAACAATATTGAAAAATAGTATGTGACGATATCGCTAAGGAAAAAAAAAAATATGAAGACATCTATAAGGAACAAATGAAATTATATCAATTACATCATATGCAGCATCAACTTTGGAAAATTTGTAATCCCTCTCCTTTTTTTTTCTTATTAAAAATGAAATAAAATTTGAAGCATAAAAGAAAAAAAAAAATGCTTGGACGAAATCAGTTACATAAACCAATCAAAATTTTCATCTTTCTGTTTTCAGAAGCTGCATTAGTTGTGACTCTGCCTTCCAAACTATTCTTGGCGAAGACTTCAAAGCCATTTACGAAACAGCAAGAAGTGACGCCATATTTTTCAAACAAACTGTCTCTTCTTAGTATATGAGTCCGGGCAGAAGAACCCTAACATTGAAATGAACGTTGTGGCAAGTATGAAAATATGTGATTTTTGGCACTTCGTCAGCAGATACGTCCACGTTGTAGGCGGGATTCTTTACTGTCACACTTGGGTAAGTAGACAAGGAACGGAGTAACTTCAAGCAACGAGAGTAACACTTGTCAACAGCTGCGGCTGACACAATAATAATAAAAGCATGATCTCCAACCCAAAAGCCGACTTTGTGAGTAAAGAAAACCAGATGGTTTCTGTATTCCGCTCAGTTGCGCGCGACAACCAGCCACTCCCAGGGACAGAAACAGCCTTGAACTCGAATTATGCAATCCGATTGCAGAATGAATACATGCTTTTCATTAAATCATTATTACACTAAGGATGACGTAAAAGCTAAGTCGGGTTAAGTCAGAGTGATTGAAATAAAAATATTTACAATAGAAGCAAAACATATGTATTCCATATTTGATATGTTTACTCTCGTTAATTTTGGAAATCGTGCTACAGAAAGATCGAATTATGAATGACAGTTTTCATGCACCAAGAAATTACCTGAAGAATGATTTAAAATCTCAATTTTAAAAATGTATAAAACACTTATAATTGGTTTAGAAAAGTTTAAAAGAAAATTTTTTTACGCAATTGTTCGAACATATCTCCACCATTTTTCTGAAGAAAAAAAAATGAGGGAGAGGGACAGCGAGTGTGATCTCGATTCTTTTTCGCATCTTCTAAGAAAAATGTTATTCCCCCTCTCTCAAACTTTACGCAAGGCAGTGACAAGTTCAACAGATTTTTCTCCTCAAAATTCGGTACATGAATGTTTTGAACTTCGCATCATTGTGAAGAAATGCCCCTTTATTTTCGACAAATTGAAGATGAAATTCGAGACCGAATTACACTATTATTATAACAAGTTCACATACTAAACTTAATTTATCAAGTTGTATTATTAAGTTATTGCATTCTCTTGTATGCAAATATAAAGATGGGAGGTCTAATTCAAAATTTGATGTGAAAAAACATTTTAAATACTAAAACTGTTTACTCATTCTCAGCACCTCTGCAATGTGAAATTATTGTGTTCAAGCCTGGATTTCTTTCGAAATTTGTTGCAAATTGTTGTTTATTCGAAATTGTTTACAAATTTGTTGCAAAAACAGCACACATAATTTTCATTTGTCTAGCTCAAAGTTTATTTGAGTTATTGTATTCACAGACAATCAGACCATTCCCGAAATGGGTTTTTGGAGAGAAGGTTCTAAACGAGAAGATATGTAAAAATCTCGAGTTCGAATTCTTAATGGTTGCTATATTTTTCTCTTCGTCTATGGAAAAGTAAACCATAACCAGTTACCTCGACCCGTCTGAGAGCACACGTATATTTTATATGATCGGAATGACACAAAAGAATAGGCTGGAACCATCACCTATGGAACCTAAGTACCATCACTTTCTACGGTACAACCTCCTCCCGTGCTGGGTACGACTCGACGTGGCGGTAAGACATAGCTAACCCCACACCAATTCTGTACCCACAAGGATAGCGAGAACCAACCTTCATACCGGAAGCTTCTCATTGCCATGTCAGAGGGGGGAATACGAGAAGGAAATCATAACCGTAAATTGACTACTCCAATCCGCTCTAAGGCACACGGAGAAAATTGAATGACTGGACCACAATGATAGCAACATGGCGGGAACAATGGTTGAGTCCTAAACATCATCACCGGCCACGGTGCAATCCTTCCGTGGCGAGTACATCCCGTTATTGATAGGAGGTAACCAACCCCTACCATTTCTGTACCTACCAGGGCGGCGAGAACCAACCACCCTACCGGAAACTTCTCATCCTTATTTCTGAGGTGCCCCCCAGATGGAAAGAACACGAAAAAGTGAAAATGAACATTTCGGATTTGTATCAGTATAAACCAACAATGTCATTATTGATTAATTCAGCAAAATGACAGCACTTTTCTTATAGCAACTCTAGGGGTACTGATACCTTTTAATTTTGAGACATGGTTAGATGATCTGACAAGACCGGTACTCTTTCTACAAACTTCCTTACTACATCAATAGGATCATGACCCTAAGGAAACTTATGCCTATGTGCATGGTAAAGAATAAGTAGACACGGTTATAATCAGCGATTTTCCTACCAAGAAACTAAAATTCTTTCACTGATCACCGTATTCTCATGAGAACATAGATAAGCCTTTTTATGATTGATAAATATCTCTGATTTATTAATTGAAAGTACTCTCAAAATATATTCAGTACATTTAATCAAAATCTAAATTTATAAATGAAAGAAAGCAAGAAGTGCGTTCTAAGAAACTCAACAATTTTTTTTAGAATGAATTCAAATATTTCTATTGCATTTCCAGTTTTAAATTATTATGACCTCAACATATTTTATTCCTTTAAGAGGTTTGTTTATCTTCTAATTACCATTTAGAAAAAGAAAGGTTCTTATAATAGAAAAGAATGATAATAATGATGGAGTGTGCAATCAGGATATCTTAGGCATATGTTACATTAAAAAAAGCAAAACTTTTCTCTTTTAAGGTGAATAGTTTTTTTTTTTAATATTTCGCATTCATTCTCTGATTTGATATAAGTCTAATATTATGTTTTTTTTTTACATTTTTTATTCTAAAATTATGTTTTAAACATCTAGTATGCCTAAACTTTATTATCATTATGAAATAAAATTATTCGGTCACGAATCTCGAAACCAGAGTTATTGTATTTTGTGTCTAAACTGAAGTTTGATGCATAATTAAATGCAATTTTACAGAGCTCATTCAATGTTATATTTTACATTTATACAAATAGATTTTTCAGAGAAAATATAAGATCTAAATACAAGATATATATGAAGATGAAATTCTCTATGTGCTATTCTCTATGTATAATACATAAATAATCTATGCCACAATAAACATGTGGAATTGGTATTGAAAATACAACTTTGATTTTCTTTATTTGTATTTTTCTATCCAAATTTACCAGATTTTCTGAAATTTAATGTATGACTTTTAAGTATTAATGGGTTAGATTAATAAAATGAATTGCCTAGAATGCATAGTCACTTTGTTTTATCAAATTTAATTCTAGGTGTAAATATTTAAAGGAATGAGAGTCTACTTTCTAGCAAATTTTTATGTAGTTTATTTTTAGATATAAAAGGATTTCTGATTGTCTTCCTTTGATTACGATAAGTTTTATAACTAACAAGGTAGTGAGAATTATCAATCTAAATGTAAATGATGATTTTGCGATAAGAGAAATATAACCGTAAGAAATGATAAGCGGGTAAAATCAATAAACAATGGCAGATATTACATAACAAAAACTTCAATTCAAAAATTGGTTATAAAATCTATGCATTTACAACCAACTGTCTAGAAAATTTACGAAAAAACACACGAAATAAAATATCTAAAATACAAAGAATGAAGTTGATTCTTTTTATAATGCATTGATAGAAACTAAATAAATATTTTTTGAAGTGGTAGATGAGTGGTAGATGATGTTGAAAACTCTAATCGAGTATTAACATGTTCACATTGTTAAAATATTAACATGTTTATACAAATGGACATAGCCATGTACGATGAAAATGAGATAAATATTATTGAAAAATAAGCAAACAGTTTTCATTCTTCATGCATCTGTTTTTCTCACATTTTTACAGACGATTTGTATTTGTTTTGACACTGAATGGCTTTTGTTTCTATGTATCTTTATATAAATTTTAACCTTGTTTCTGCTTTCTATAATTTGCATCACTATAAATGTCATTTACAATCTAACGTTCCAGAAATACAGAAAAAGTGAAAACATTTTGGTCTTCAATCAATTTTTTTATGAGAACTATTTATTGCTTCCTATTTAAGGTCATTTTCTAAAATAATTAAAATATTTTAAAAAGCAGTAGAAAAATATCATTATTTTAGACCAATCTTTAGATTTCAATAATGGTAGATTTAAGACTAAGCAGATTAAGCAGCTGCCTAAACCATTAGACTTAAGGGAGCTGCAAGCAAGTAGGCTAAAAAAAATGTTACCAACATTTGCTGCAAAATAAATAAATTTATAAAAAATACAAATTCTATGAATTATAAAATATTAAGAACATAATCAGTTATGCTTGATAAAGTGTTAATATTATCTAATCTGTTTTCTTTACGTTTATTTTGATGTTACGCTATTTATAAACGTCGAGTATCTGATTAAATAGTAATATTTCAAGCTCCGATGAAACACACATAATGAATCATGAAATATAAATAAAAACACTTGCAATTTAGAAAGTTACTAAAATAAAAAAAATATCTTAAAATAATTCATGGACTTGATGTTAAATTAAAATAATGTTGAAACATCAAACTAAATTCTCCTTTTACTAAAGAAAGAGCCTCATATTGTCAATGGTCTCAAAGTATCTGAATATGCTGTTTAAATTCACCGATACATTTTTTTTTTGTTTGCTGAGGTTGCAATTCATACAACAGAACTTTGTTTTTCAATCAGTGAAATATTCTCAATATATATTTTCATTTATCCCTGTAACTTTATTTTCTTGATTGTACTTTTTTTACTTAAGAATGCTTTTTTTCCTTTGGAACTTTCCAGAGTAATTCATTTTTTGCTTCTGTTTATTCTTGGATTCTAAAGCCCTCCGCGCTTTTGCGCATGCGTCAGGATATGTTTATCTAGTCAAAATGGAGGTAAGAGGAAAGCTGAAAGGAGCTGTTTACATTTAACAATAAAAGGAACTCGGATAATTCACGGACTTAGGAGACGTAAAAACAGCGGATAACTCAGCGGAAAAAATATGCAGATTCGCGATAAAATACTTTAGAGCAGCTTTTATTTACTGTAAGGTTTCTAAATATTAAATTACTATGAATGAATGGAATATTTATATTCTTACAATTTGGTAATTCACTTTTTTTTACGAAATAATTAAAAAAAATGTTTATAATACAACACTGTTTTTTATTTGTTATCGAAATTTTTTATAACATTTTGAGATTAATAACGGTAGATAATTTCAGTCACATTAATGATATATAAAATATTCTTCGTGCACTTCCTGAAAGTTTTTTGCCTCTTGAATTAACCGTATAAGCAATTAATATGCAATTTAATAATAATTAGAACAGTGAATTAAAATAATTAGTAAAAATCGAATTAGTATTATATTAAAATAATATAGTATAGTCAAAGACAGCAGAACACTAAATTGTATTTTAATACACATACATAAAAAATTCCATAACTCTAAGTGAATAATTCGCAAAAATGCCAAATAGAGTTCACCGTCTCCTTAATTTTTATTTTAATTGCTGTATTCACTCAGACTAATTTATCCGTATTCTTCATATTTGGTCGAATGTTCTTTGAATAATGAAGAATGGACAGAATTCTCTGAATCTAACTTTAATCGGTATCTCATTTTATTTATTTATTTTTCTAAGAAATATTTATTATTACTTAAAAGTAAAAAAAAACAAGATTGCCTGAAACGCAAAATCGAAATTCGTGACTATTCCAAGGAAGTGCTCCAATCTGTTACATTAAGAACCAAAAAAGTGGGACTAGTTCAGTTAATTTAGAACTTCTGTTGACTTAAGTAGGACACATTTTTTCTTACCAAATCAAGGTCAGCATATTCTACAAATAAGAAATGTTGAAAAGCAGAACCAATTCTTATTCTCCTTTTTTATTATTTATTTTATTTAAAATCTAATCATATATATAGAGCAAAATTTGGAAATACGAATTAAGCTTTATTTTACTTCTATCTAAAACCAACTGCTTTATTTGATTTTAGATTTATATTCTTTTCATATTCTTTTATTCAGATTTATATTCTTTTTAATATAAACTGCTTATTTATTGGTATAATTTAAGATTTTTTTTAATTGAAATCTGTGACAAATGCGAAATACCTTTTCAACCCGTAATATATAGTTAAACTAGTTATTTAAATATTAATAAAATTCGGAATATTTCATTCAAATTTTAAATAAACCTGGAATACCATTTCTATCTTAGCCAAGTACTTTGCCCGTGTCACTATTCTTGAAATTTGCTGACTTTGTCTAAATCTTTTATATAATTGGTAAAAAAAAGAATTTTAATTCTATTTTCTTTCAGAATAAAAATGAGGAAACAGTGACTCTCTCTCTCTACACGCACGCACACACACACACACACACACACACACACACACACACACACACACACACACACACACACACACACACACACACACACACACACACACACACATATATATATATATATATATATATATAGAGAGAGAGAGAGAGAGAGAGAAATCGCTGTTATTACTTATTGTCGAATGGCTGCAGACAAATGTAAAGAAACCATCATGCGAATTTCAATATTTTTACAACTATGTCGAATTCGATGCTTAGATAATTAATGGAGAGAAAAAGTATTGCTAGAAATGCTCTGGAGAGTGTTCGCCATGCCAAAAATTAATTCAGTCTTAAAAAAGAAGATAAAAAGAAATCAAGCAATAAGGTTCAAACAGAAAGCTTAATTGAGAGTAAAAATTGGCTTAATCGTCATCAGATATGTAATCGCTATGACTTGAGTATAGAATTTGATATACGCAAATCTTCCAAAACAATTATCATATAAAAATGATATTTGCATTATCTTATGACTCAAAAAATTATCTTATCAATCATATCAATTTCATTTCTGTAAAATTTTTCCTTTAATTAAAAAATATTTTAAAATTCAATTTAATATAAAGTTTTTAAATGCTATTATGGGATTAAAACTCATACATTCAAACAATAAGTTGCGTATTTTTGTCAATTATTAACTCGATAGTAGGATGTGCACTTCCTCTTTTATTTTTTAATTTATACATTATTTTAATTTGTAAGAAGGTGATTCATTTGAATTCATGTTTTTCAATCGTATATCAAATAACAAAGTTATTATTTTGAATTCTTAAAAAATATGTACTTGTTTATGATTTATTTAAAATTTTTTTATATGTTTATGCCTTATTTATGATTCATTTAGTCGCCTAAAAGGTCATCTATCTGGGAAACGAAGTTGATTATCAAAAGCGAATAGTTTGTTTATAGTTATCTCTGTTAATTGTAAATCTCAATCCAAACGGTTCAGAAACTTATTTTTTTAATTAAATCTTTTTAACATATTATTGCAACCTTATCTTTTCATGCAACTCAAGGAAATACTCATTAATTAATAACCTCTTGAGAAAATGACTCCGCTCTTTCCAAAAAGATTCAACAAACCCGCGCACTCACTAACCCTTTCCAGATATCTATCACGCAAGTACAAACAAGAAGTTACACACTTTTATCTCGCTACAATAACATTGTGAATAGAGGAATAACGACCTTTTAATAATCTGAAGTACGCCATCTAGCAACGTCATCCAAAAAGCACACCTGGAGTGTATATACACGATGCTCTCTGCGTTTTACGCACAGTTGGGGGAAATTTATGCATTTGCTCGCCTTCTGTGCTCGCCGAGGCCATTCCTGTTAACCTTCACTAGAGGTTTTTTTTTTCATTATTTGTTTCTTCTGTAGTTGAGTTATAACATTGGATGTGACTCAGTGAAACTGTGTTCCATTGCTTAACAGTGTATGTTTATATATACGGAAGAACCAAGTGTGCTGAGAATTTAATGCGTCATTTTTTTTTCTCTATCGCCAGTTGCGAGTAATCAAAATGTGACTAGAATGTAATTTTTTCTTAATAAGTTGTGTTTGTTCCTGACAACAAAATAAAGGAATCTTTTTTTATAGCAACGCGTTACAGTTTTCTTCCAAAACGTTAATTAAGAGTACTTAAAATGGCACGTTGTTCTTATAGTGCATTACATGCAATGTAATTAAATAATAATTGTAATTTTTTTTAAAATTTTTTTTTATTTTCTCACATACGTAGGATAAGAATAGTAATCGTCAAAAATTCGAAGAAATTTTGACGAATCTCAACATTTTAGATGTAGAAAAAACATTTTGTAAAATCTCCGTCTGTTTGTAACAAAGATAATTCGAAAACATTTTCAGCTTGACTGCTGAAATTTAGTATATGGTCTTCACACCAAATTTGCAAATTTCTATCAAATTTTGAGCAAACTATGTTCAAAGGAACTTCATTTGTCCGCCTGTTCGAATATAAGTTAACACAATAACTACAAAATTAGAAGAGCTAGATAGTTAAGATTCGGTACACAGATTTGACATCTATAGGTATCTTTCAAATTTTAAGCGAAATCCAACTACAGGCTGATTGTCTTTCGGAAATTTTTGAATTTTGTATTTTCTGATTGTATTTTCAGAAACATAATAATTCAAAAATACAATGACTTAAATACAGAAAATTTGGTATGTGACAACAAGCTCAGTTTTCTGCCAAAGTTTTGCTTCAATCGGCTGAGAAAAACATGTCTAAAGCACAAATTCGATTTTTGGATATTATTAACGAAGGCCAAGGAGATTAATTATAAAAAAACCTGTCAAGAATCACAGTAAATGCACGCCACAAGTTTATATTTCATAACTATTGTGCATCAGTGCCATGCAAGGCGTTCTCTGGCATGACAAGTTCATTATAGTCTGTGTATTTTCTGTAGGCGCTTCAAGGTCACATTTTCTACCGCGTTACTGGTACCAGACAACCAATAACGAGATAGAAAATGTAACGAACCGTCTACAGAAAATTCACAGATTATAGAGTATACAAAAAATTTTTGGAGAAACCTATCCCACTGGTTAAAAATTTTTTTTAACGTCTTTACTTTGTTACAAATTTGTTAATTGCATTATAACAATTAATACAATTACACTGAACATAAAAAGGAATTGATATTTGTTACTTAAAAACATTTCTGGAAAAACAAAACTCTCAAGTGAATTTTAAATGTCATGACCCATAATTCTTTAACTTAGTCATAAAATGAGTTTTATTACTATGTAGTGGCTAATATGCCCGTTTTTGCTCACGTTCACAAATATTTCATACTTTTAAGTAACAAAAAATTAATTTCTTGTCACGAAACCTTCATTAAAATATTTTATGTGTCACTATTTGTGAGCAAAATACGAAATATAAGGTAACAAGTACTTATACCATGGTAAAAGTTACACTGAGGTCAACTGACAGCTTCAACGTGAGGGAATGCAACGCTACTTGAGGACATGGTGAATATTTAAATTATTATATTTTTTTAACTGTTTGTCGCGATACCTTCACTAAAATGCATTATTCGTTATTATTTCTGAGCAAAATACGAAATATAATGTAAAAAATATTTATAGTACAACGAAAGCTATATTGAAGTTACTTGATAATAACCTCGCACTACTTTAAGACATGGTAAAGATTTAAACTATTACATTTTTTAATTATTAAAAATTAATTATTAAATTGTTTGACACGAAATCTTCACTAAAATATGTTATACGTTATTATTTGTGAGAAAAATATGAAACATAATTTAACAATTATTTATAGCGCAACAAAAACTATACTTAAGTCACTCGATAATAGTCTCGGCACGAGGAAATACAGCACTATTTGAAGACATGGTGAACGTTTAAACTATTACAGTTTTTTTAAGTATTAAATTATTTGTTGCGAAACCTTCAATAAAATATGTTATATTTTATTATTTGTGAGCAAATTGCGAAATATAAGGTAACAAGTATATTCATAGCACAACAAAAGCTACACTGTTCGCTTCTTAATGGCTTCGGCTTGAGGGAATGCAGCAATACTTGAAGACATGGCGAATATTTATACTATTACAGTTTTTTTAATCGTTAATAATTGATTATTAAATGTTTGTCACGAAACCTTCACTAAAATATGTTATGCTTTATTATTTGTGAGCAAAATGCGAAATATACTGTAACAAGTATGTTTATAGCACAACAAAAGCTACATTGAGGTCACTAACCTCAGTACAAGGAAATGCAGCGCTATTTGAGCACATGATGATTATTTAAATTATTAGTTTTTTTATTCCCAAAAATTAATTATTAAATTGTTTGTTAAGAACCTTCACTAAAATGTATTATACGTTATTATTTGTGTGCAAAATGCAAAATATAAGGTAACAAGTACTTATAGGATGACAAATGTTACACTGAGGTCACTTGTAAACAGCTTCGGCGTGTGGGAATGCAGCGCTACTTGAAGACATGGCTTACACTCAAACTATTACGGTTTTTTAATTATTAAAAATTAACCATTAAAATGTTTGTCACGATACATTCCCTAATCTTGTCTGTCGTAGCGTTTGTGAACAACATTTCTTCTGTTGTCAAGGATTTCAACAATGCACAAGCTTATTTACTCGTTTCACTTTTATTTACAAAAACAATTTAGCAAAGAATTTATTAAATTATTTAGACGAATCAGAAATTTGCATGAAGTATCTAATATAAAGGTATTTTATTGGGGGAAACCTCCTTTTTCCACATAAAATGTTTTGTTTTCTTGATTAATATCGCTACTTTAATACATACTATTTATATAGTGCTTTCAAATCCAATAATTTTTTTCAATAAAGATTTTTAAATTTATGACAAATTGAGAGAAGTTAGGATGAAATTATAAAAACTTGAAGGGCAGATAAACAGTATGGCATTCAAAATGTGGGATGATTTTTAACTAGAAATCACAGAAACAATGAATTTGTTTATAACTTTACATCGAAAGATAAATCACTTAAATACTATAGATAATTCTTTATTCTAATTTTGGTGTAATCATGAATTATGGAAAGCTTTGTTTACATAGAACAAGTTTTCTGAAACTTTTTCAATTTGGGATGTAATTTCCATCGAAAAATCTTGCTGCGATCTCAACAAAGAAGCAGAATAAAAAAAAATAGTTATAAATTAATAATAATGTAAGGAACACTTTATTAAAAATGTTACTATCAGTCGAAAATATTCACAAATGTTTGATTTCATTGTTTTCTCTTGTACTTTAATATTTAATAAATTGATTTTTGGAACGATATTATAAATGATTATAATAGTTGATAATATACTACAAGTTGAAATTCATCAGTCAGGAAAGATTTTACAGTATTCATAATAGATAGAAAAAAAATTGATGTTACTGAATTGATCATTCATTAAATTGCAAAATACCATAAGGTACTCTTAAACCGTTTAGTACTTATCGAATAAAATTACGATGTATTTAGTTGTCTTGCCGATTTAATTCAAGTTTTTGTCCTTTAATCTGTGGATGGAAGTCTCTATTTCTTTTTTCTGTTAAAAGAAATAGAGATACAGATCTTTTTTCTGTTAAAAAATAGAGTCGAAACTATAAGGAATTATATCACACGTGACGAATAATGAATATTAAACAAATCAAAATAAAAAAAATAATATAAACGTATGGTACTAAGTATGGGAATTCAAAGTCTAGAAAAAATAGATTAATTGCCTCTGTAAATCTTTTGGTTTGACTTTAAAAATCTCTTGTGTTGGTTTACACTAGTCATTAGTCAAATAAAGTCAATTACTAGACAAATAAAGAATTTAATTAAACAAATTAGAATAATCTTTGATTTCGAAAATTTTTGATGTTCCATAAATATATTTCTCGATATCCGTTGTCATGGAAATTCATCTAGTAGCTCAATATATCCATTCTATAGTAACCTCTATAAAGCTCTATACGTTCATTCTATAGTTGCTCTAGTAACCTTTCTTAAAATTTCTCGAATCATGTTTAAGAAATAAAAAAATTACAAGTAGCAGATTTCGGAGGAAACATAATGACATACAATGGCTATAGTCCTTTGATTTATTAGTTAAAAATTTTGAATAGCTAAAATATTTGTTTATTAAACACTTGGTGGTTCTGTGTTTTCAAATTTTCTTTTCTTTTGTTTTTACTGTGGAAATACTAAGTCATTAAGCGTAATATTACTCTCTGCTGATGGGAACTGTTTAGTATTTGCTGATTAATTTTTAGACAATCCAATTTTGGAATACATTGCAGCTTGCATATTCGTAACTTCAATTTTGAAGTAAAAAATATAAAAAGAAACTTCAAACGAATTTATTATTTTTTTATTTAATATGTAGCAAATCACAACTTTTATAATTTCTATTGGAAATTTTATATAAATGATAAAAGGTTTGTAGAAACGAGATTTATAACTTACATTCCTGAATAATTTAATATTAGGGAGTAGGAGCCAATATCCATTTTGAATTCGCATAAATAATTTATAAAAAAAATATTTAGAACTTCAGATTCAAAAATCAATTCCTTTATAACTGATAAGAAAATGCTTGCTATTTTAATCATCAACAAAAAGAATTATGGACTTAAATCTTAAATCACTCAGTTTGAGCATAAATTATTTGCATTTTAATAATAATAACAAAGGTTAAAAGAATAATCTTGACTCTTGTTAATTACATGTTGATTTTCATTTAAAAATTTAGACTCTTTTAGCAAACTCATAAGTCGATTTGTCTTGATTTGTCTGAATATTTTAGGAAACTCATGAGTCGATTTGTCTTAATTTGTTCTAAGATTTCACTCGCCGTTGAAAGCAAAAGAGATAAATTGCCTTGTAGATAAGTTTCAAAAATTACTTGATCTTTCCCGTCCTTAGGAATTAACAGCATTTCTACAAGTCTTCAGGGATGAGAAAATATGCATTTCAGTGACGAAAATTCATAATAATGAGAAACTAATCTAGTATTCCACATTATTAATTTGATAACTCTATAATGGTAAATCATACAAAATTTTGGGGAATTGATTTGCATGCAATGATAGCTGAGAAAATCTGAACTTTTCCATGAGAATTATATTGTGAATGTTTCTTTAGTTCTTGTTACTTCTTTTGAAAATATTGCAATAATTGACTATTTTATTATTTTTGTTATTTAATTTTTTATATATATTCCTTATTTTATATTACTTTCTAATGATTCACCTTGGTTCGACTTTACTGTAACCTTGAAAATTAAATTTAAATGATTTAGTGATGTTAGTTCTAATGTTTCATTTCATTATACACTCCATGTATTATAAATATTTGTTACAGACAATTACAAAGGATAACTCACTGAACCCATTGGGCACACGATAATACGAATACTACGACATCAAAATTTAATAACATGGATACTCATAATCATCAAATGAAGAATTTTCAAGCATTAAGTCCTCAAAAGGAATTTGTTACTTCAACTGCAATGGTATGCCAGTTAACTTGCCACATTGCCATTATTATGTTTCCAAAATAAATACCAAAGATATTGTTTACAATACTTGAGATACGAAATATCGCTACTTGCTATTGACAAAACTTGGGGTACTTTGTACTAGAATGAATATTGAACATGATCGAAAATGAATGCTAGGCAAAGCATTGGAAGGGACGTGTAGAAGAAATAACCAATAAAGAGTAGGATATTAATAGAAGCTACTGGAGCCAATGAGAAGGAGGGCGCCAAATAGGTTGTTACTACATCAGGGTTTTGAATTTTTGGTGGGGAATTGCTTGGATTTTATGTGTGAGAATGAATTTGGTCAACTTGATTGTTTGGTTTGGGACCAGTTTATTTATAAGGCAGATTCTTAAACTTGCACTAGAAGTTGACCCCCCCCCCCTCCAGCATGAAAAGAGAATACAAGAAAAAAAATAATCTCATGGATAGGCACTTCCAATTTAAATATAAATAATAGATAAATCAGTGTATTTACTCGGTGATTATTGATTTTTTTAATAGTTTTTATTTCCATATTTTCGTCAAAACAAGGGAATTTGCAAGCATGCTGACATCACAATATATAAAAAAAAGTCTATATAAAAAACATTTTGTCTATTTTAATTTATAAAGTGCATTTAATAGGACAATATTATGTTAATGCAATTAATTTTCAAATATTTTTTTTTGTAACTGTAAATCCTGAAATGGTATGAACTTCAATAAAAATAAAAAAGGTGTTTTAATTCTGATAAAATAAATAATTTTTTTTTTAAAGTGAACTAATTACTTATAAATACAACAAACTCTTGAGCAATAGTCTTCATGGCATATTAAGGACTTGTGCTTTAAATTTAAAAAATTAACAATATTTTCATATTAATTTGTAAATATTTTCAAATTAATTCACGTATTTTTCTAGAAATTCGTTTATCTGCTGTTGTTAGAGGAAGGGGGGGGGTGCAGATCAGGTGTCATAGTCGTCATCTGACCGTGGTTCAAAATTACGAGGTTTGTCCCAAAATAGTCCTAGTGTTGCTTTAAAATGGAACTTTAACGTAACTAATGACGGTTGTTGCGCCTCCTAATTCCACGTATAATTTACCGTTTTAAAAAATCTTAGTTATTAGAGCTAAAGAAAGTAAAAACTGATACTCGTCTTTGAGTTTCATTTCCATTCACTGATAAAAAAAAGATCTCTAGCTTTTCTTCATAGGTTATTCCGAACATGTGAGAGATAAGGCGAAGAAGTGACCATGAAGACAAGTAGCATTTCATAATACTTATTTCACAGCCTTTCTTTTCCTGCTGCTTTGTTATCTTTAGTTTCACGTTTCCGAACTGCAACCGACAACAAGCACTTCGGACTGTTTTTGTTGGTGGAAAAAAAATCTATCTATCTATTCGTGAGATAAATTTATCATTAGGTTTAAAGATGCACGCTAGAGTGGACTTGAGATAAATGAGGTATAGTTATCAAAAAGCGGTTTCTCAGGTAGCGAGTGTTTTCAAACAAGCGAAGCATACACAAACAAACACAGAAGATATTATTGTTTGAGGTTCCTTTCTGGTTTTTTTGGCATATGTATTGCATAATATGTGTTTTACATAATAAAAGTTTCAAACATTGTTTGTGCTTTGTTTGTCATGAATTCTATACCATTTGTATGTAGAATTATTTAACAGAATTCAAACAATTAATTTATTGTTTGAATTCTGCTATATTTTGTGTAATTAATTTTCTTATACAGCGAGGACTTTTAACTTATGATATATATATCACTAGTCGTATACAATAATAAATTAAATGTATATTAAAAAGGAATTAAAAATGGCATTGTGTTAAACTTTAATATTAATTTTTCAAATACATATATAATTTTTTACGTTTCTGGCTTTTGACTAGCTATTATGGTGGCGACTCCACTAACCATATTCTTCTATACTGTTCTAATTAACATTTCATTGTAAAAAAAGAGATAAGTTTTTAGATATTTCATATGACTGAAATGTTACAATTACTGAAATGTAATAATTCATTGATGCCATAGATTTCATGTAGTTTTTATTTGAAACGAATGTATGAATGGAAATTTTTTTCCAATAAAGTGATAAAATCTATATGCCCTTTCAACATGTATGTTTTCAAAATTGAATTCTCAAACATGTTATTAAATAAAAAAAATAAAAAAAAGACGGAGGACACGGTTGTAATTTGAAATTCACTTTCATTTGAAATTAACGGACATAAAGTTCTATATACTGAAATCCGTTATTAAAAAACAGCCACAGCCATCACATTTATCCTCATCAATTATAAATTCCATTTCTGAATATAATTGAATAATATAAATTTAAAGTGTTAAACCATTTGATTATAAACACTCAATTTCGGATGCATTGCTTTAGAAAATGCTTTAATGAAAGTGCATATCTTTTGTTACATTTACATTTTTTACTTAGTATTTATGTGGTTCAAAAACTAAAAGCATTGGACATTTTTGATATACAGCTTGTTACAGTATAAAAGACATCTTTAAAAATACTACTACATACACTAGTTTCAACAAAATAACGTGTAATAATCATAAATTGGATAAAGTATTTGCAATTAGATATGAAAACAAATTTATGTTAAGGCACAGAATACTTATTAATTACTACGAAAAATCACATACAAGCATAGCTGCTCATGCAGTCTAGCAACTTATTATACACTGCTTTATGTTTATTATTTAATCTTTAGATTCAATGTTCTTTTCACAATATCTCGTTTTTAATTGACTTTTGTAACATCCTTAATAGTGTTCACATATATTTTTCTTTTGATTAATTTAAGTTGGAAAGATGAAATTTTGCACTCCATTTTTCATTCGCTTTCTAATATGTTAGAATTTTGAATTGTTATTCACTTAAGAGCTCTCGATGACAACACACTAGTTTAATATTTTCAAGAATTAGTCACCAGCCAACTGATTATTATAATTTAATTTAATTCCATACTCGTGTTCTCAAGTGAAATTGAGAAAATAATTAATTTATCTAATATGTAATTATTATAATTATGAATTATAAACTAAAAACTGAAAATATTCAAAATATTTTTTTTTAAAAATGTTAAAAATGTTTATTAATGATGGAAAAATGTTTTTAAAAGCAATTTTTATTAACAATTCTTCTTCAAGCTAATTATTATCTTGGTAAGTAAAAAATATTATTCTTATAGAATAATATTTAGTATTATCCTGCATATATTATTATTAATAAATAAATAATTTTAAAATAAATAAAATTATGATATTAAATTTTAACAAGGTTTCTATAATTAATGACACAGAAACGTTACTAAATTGCCAATAAAATAAATATTTATAAAACAGAATTTATTTCCGGTACATTACAAATTATTAAATTTAGTTCTATAGAAAAACTGGCACTAACTTCATATTTAATGCACAGAAAAAATTGTTTCGTATATTTTCAACGTTATTTTCTAAAACAATGATTAAAATGCAAAATAATGATATGAAACAATTAAAAGAATGCCGTTGTTATCTCAAAAGAACAAGTGTATGTTTTGTTTTTGTGTCTGGTGATTAAATATCTGCATTTGTTTCCTTCCGTTTAACATGCGTTTTATTTTTATTTTTCAACGAACACAAAACATGATGGCGACATCACACTTTTGAGGAATGTGGCCTTGAAGTTTCGTGACTATGAATTTTGAGGAATCATTCAATGAATCATCTTATTTATGGTTGTGTAACGGAAAAACGCGTTGCCATTAATGAGAAAATATTTATTAATTCTCAAAAATATTTTCACGAAATGAAATGACTAGTTGCAATTGTATTTTATCAAGAAATTTTAGTAATTTCTGTAATTCCTAATTTGATTTTAACTTATATCAATGCACTTACATTTTTCTTTATTTTCTATTTTAAGATGATTTTTTTTTTTACTTCTTTGTATGCGAAATATACAAGGAAATATAGTGGAAGTATTGTAATGGCCAAAAAACAAAATCTGAACTTCGTTAAAATCAGAAGCCCAGATTATAGAGAATGTCCATATTTCTGACCTCTCTGAATCTGAAAAATAGAATTGTGGCATTATACCTGTATTTCAGTCTGTCTGTTTGTCTGTGAAGACGATAACTCAAAAGCTCTTTGAGTTAGACGGACAAAATTTTGTATATGGTCTTTCGACCAAATTTGTAGATTTTTATTCAATTTTGAAATTCACAGGAAGCATGCCTGTTTGTCTGTTTGATTATAAATAAACTCGATAACTCCAAAAAGTAAAGAGCTAGGTATATTAAATTTGGTGCTCAGATTTAAAAGCCGAAATTTAGATTCTTATCAAATTTTGAACCAGTTCTTCAAATAGCTGATTATTTATCCATCAATATTTTCACTTACATGCAAACGTAATAAATCTTAAAAGCAATGACTTAAATTACTGAAATTCGGTGTATCATCTGGTATTTTCTAATAGATAGTATGGTCAATCTGTAATACTGTAGCTCGGTGTCAAATTTGGTGTCAATTCAACAGGCAAAAAGGGATTCAAAATAAATATTCTTCCATTTTCGTCAAAATCTAGATTAACATAAAAAAATTTAATACTTCGTAACTATCGTTCACCACTGTAAATACAAGGAGTTCACGCCGTAACCCAAGTTCTACAATTTTATGTTAAATAGGACATTTATTGGGAAGCATGCGAGAAAGTTTCGGGTAGACCACCCCCATCCATTGCTTGAAATTCCAAAGGTTCGTGATGAAAATGAGCTAGCTGTCGGTACTTGCTTTCGTCCTTTTAATGACCTGAAATTTTTCTTTAATGCTTTTCTACCATGTAAGTTGATTCTCGGAGATCCGTGTTTTTTCAATTTGAATTCGGCCTGGGTGGGGTTTAGATCGTGTATGTCGCTTTATGTTCAAATTAAAAAGTAAGAATGAAATTTGCAGTTCTAGAAATCAACTGAGGAAATAAATTATCTCAACATTGAAGCTAAAATTAAAATTCAATAAAAAATATGAAGGAAACGTTTTCTCTTCTTGCGATATCATGCATTTTTCTTAGTAATACTAATATTCCATTTGAAAGGTTATTTTAGGATAGTTCATTTCAGGCATTTTGAGTCAAGGTCAGATGAAGACGATGCTTTAATCTCTCAGTCTCCTTTAGACTTACTTCCATACCATATTAACAAGAAATCACGTCATGCTAGAGTTTCATTACCAGATCATAAATTCAAGAAGAAAAAGAGTGTGAAGCATAATCGACATGCATAAATGAGCATGAAATTAAATATTAGCTGACATGTGCTGTTATGTTTGTTAGTCATTATGACATCAAATAAATTTACTCCATTAAATGAATTTTACTTTTTTATCTAATTTTCTAATTAGTTTCTTTTTTTTCTTCTTAATGGCAAGAAAGTCCACTGGATTTCCAAAAGAAATAATTTATAAATCCATTGTATAATTTTATACATGTTTAATTCTTATTCAATTTTGCTTTTAATTAAAGGAAGGTTATTGCATTCCAGCTACATAAACGTTGCAAGGAATTCATTTGAATGATTTGTATTAGGGATTAAAATTAAAACTGAGAGTGGACCAGACCATGCCACCTACCTGATTAGACAGACCAATTTCGTTTTTGGTTATTTCATATTATAAGTCAAATTCCCTGATTGGACAGAAGAATCTCACATTTGTTTTTTTTTAACTAAAGGAATTTTGTTACATTCCTGGGACACAAGTAATGCAAGAAACTGTCTTCGTTGGTTTGTGTTTAAGGCCATGTATGGACCAGTCGATACTTTGTAGAACTCTCACTTACCTTGAATAAACGAAATAATAAAATTTTTGGCTTTCTGTCCTGAATAACTTTTAACTTTTAAATAAAATATTCAAATTAATTAATCTTAAAAAGCATATTAGATTTGATTATATAACTTCCATAGAAAGCGTTCTCCTCCAAATTGTATAACTCATAAAATTAAATCGCATTGCGTTTTATGAATAATATCATATCGATATAACGATTCTCTTTAATTCTATTTTCATTTCCGCTGTCAAAAACTTCACAATTTATATGGAACAACCCTAGTTTGTAAGTTCTCCAATTTGATTATAACTACATAGGTGTGAAGCATGGTTCCATATTGATGTTTAGAAAATTTAATCAATTTATTAGAACTAGTTGCACTTAAAATAAGAGCAAGTTATAAAAACTACTTCCACAAGAAAATTCATCGCTTGTTCCCCTTTGTGCAGCAAGTAATAACATCTTTAAATTTCAGTATGTTATCTAGAAAAATAAATACACATCTTTCTCAGCGAAAAGAATGATTCTATCTTCAATAATCTTCCTTTCCAATGTAATTGAAGAAAGAATAGCATAAATCATATGAATAAGCCACAATAAAGCATCGAAATTAATCTTCATTTCATTTTAGAATATAACTTGGATCAGTTCCATTTCACCTAATTTGCTCTAGCCGAAATTAATTGTATGTGCTCTTTAATTGTATCAGGTAATACATCTTTTATAACATCAGTTCCGTCTTTCGACAACGTGATAATAATAACTACAATCTCACAGATCATATTAACTGTTTCGAAACAATGATGATAGTGTAAGTATAAAGAACTGCGGTGCAAAATCTTGCCGCATGGTGGAGCAATCATCTCGCTCCTATAGTTGTTATTGCTCTTCAGAAGATAATTTCGATGTTTTTAAAAATTTAATGGATAACTGTTCGATTCTTTTTTCGTTCACGGAAATTTCTTAAGTTAGCTGCTTTAAATTAAATTGGAAATCAAGTTCATCTGCTTAAAATTCCTCGCATTTCTTTTTATATTATTTATAAATATTTGTTCAAAATTCCTATACAGTCATGAATTATTTTTTGATGGCAAAAAATAATACAAACGAAAGCGTGATTACATGCAGCTTTATTTCAGTGAAAATATCTATATGAAATTTCAATACAATTATTTTTCACATTGTACATTTTGTATTGCATTGTATTGTACAAATTGTTTTGTGTATTGTAGAATGCAATTTCGTTTCATCATAAAGCCTGCTTTTTCCGATCGATTCATGCCGACAAAATTCCAACCATTCCACACCAATTATCAGTCTAGAAAACGATCAGTGTTGCCATGGCGTGGAGTGAAAAGTTGTATACATTATTTCCATTCTGCTCTTATCTCCACAACTTAATTTCCTTTGAAATATGAGGAATAAGGCATTCCATAAATGCGCATGCGTATAGAGAAACTTTAATGCTTGAAAGGGGGTTTACGGTATATTCTTGCAAGCCTTTTTAGCTGAGTGGACTAAATTGAAGCTGGCATGAAGTGCTCGTGAATAAATAGCCTAAATTTTTGAGCTAAAAAACATGGAATTACGCCATTAAGTGAAAGCCACAGCCGTAAAGTTAATCGTGAATGATCGGCATAGACTTTATTTTACTCATAATACAGATTCACAAGCAGGAATTGAATTTTTTTCTTCTATATACTAGAAGAACTGCTATATCAGTAAGTGACTAGACATTCATTTCTTCTGTTTCATTAATCTGACTTTACTCTAATGATTCAGTTGATTGGTTTACTCTTCTGTTCTATTAAGCCGCCTTTAATGTGATAAATGGCCTGATTTCTAGTGAAGACAAAACAGGAACAGCACATTCATAAGTAGTTCAGGAAAGCCACAGACCTTATTTTCTAAATACTTTAAAAAAGGGAAAGCACTTTCCTGTTTCTTTGTCTATGTTGCCATCATAGTAAAATATTTTACAATTTTCCTTTCTCTCTTTATGTAGAGATCAATATAGAAATTTAATCATAATTTTTTGCTAAGATTTATGAAAAATGCTCTTATAAAATCTGTTGAAAAATGTTTTGATAATAAAACGTATTCAATATATTCTATAAAAGAGTGTGGTCTTATCAACAAATTTATGAATCATTTGTGGTTTGTTGTGAAAAATATAACTCAAAATTACTTAGCAAACTTGCACTTAAATCAATTTTAAGTTTTAGGTTATGATATAATATGAGTAAATAATTTTCGAAACTGTGCACTTTGCAAGACGTTGTGACTGACGTTTATGATTCATTTAAAAGTAAATTCAAAACATTTACGATTAAAAATCGAGTGAAATATGGAAGCAAACAATGGCTACACGAGTTTTGTTGATATAAATATTATTTTTTTATTGCATTTAAGATCTATTAGATATCGTATCAATAGTGCTTTGTCATTCGTTGCATTTCTTTCCAAGATGCAACATCAATGATTCAATTTCATGCTATTGTTCTACTTATCCGACTTTGTTTTAGAAACAATAACATCAATAAAGTCTTCTCCATATGTTTACATCCTTTGCGTTGCAAGTGCTAAAATTTACGAATAATTTCTCAGATTCAAGCAGAGAAAACGGACAAACATCATCTAAATATTTCTCCTTTTCTATTAATAAAACCCGATTTTATTTATAGAAGAGGAAAAATATTTTTCTACCTGATTTTAGTTTATTTTTTTTAAATGGATAAAAAAGTCTATTGTCTTAAATTTTTTTTTGGTTCATATTAGAACGCTTTCAGTTCATATGTTCATTTTTTTAAAACCTTAATCTGCCTAAATTTTTAATTAAACATATATTTTTATATATTATAATTTACATGCGTCCATAAAATTAATCTTTTTCTAATAAGTTGAATGCAAGTTTCACTTTAACGCTTGAGTTGCAGTGGATTCTGGTGTTCCCTCATTTCTCAGGAAGCTGCAGTATCACGTTAAAATCACACGGCTGAAATAATTGATTTCACAGCAAAATTTTGGGAAAATTTCCTTATTCCTTAGCTTCCTTATAGAAAAACTACATATCGTAGTGACTCTCACGATAGGGATTCCCTTGAACAAGCGAGTGATACATTATAGGGAGGTTAAAACTCTCAACTGACTTCGTAGATGGATCTTCTTGTTCAAAAGCAGCGGAAATGCTGTCTGGGGATTCGAAATTTGCACTCCTTTGTGAGTTCTCCACGATTAAAGGTAGAAAATTCAAATTGGGCGACGTATTGTTTCAACATAACGAACAACTTTTGTTTTCAAAGTTATTCGATAGCTGCAGAAATTAGAATTAGAATTTTGGAACGGAAAACTGACTGCCACCTCCTAAATTCGGTAGCTATTAAATCTTTGCTAATGATACCTTATTAAATGATGCTATCAGTTGCATTCCCTTCCTTATTTATTTCATCATCATAAATTCAACATTTGTGAAAAGAAATGGAGTTGCGCGAGTGTTCTGAAAGGATAATTTTCTCAAAGGCGTTGTTAATTCCAGCTATTTGCTTAATAATCAGATTTGTTTCTATCTGTTGATGCACGGAAAAATTTTCTTTTTTCTCCATATATTTGAAGCAACATAAATAACAATTAATGTGGTGGGTTTTGTGACATGAAATTGAATGATTTAAGACACAACTTCCTTATTTAAACATAAAAAAAGCCACTCTGTTAAGTTCATGTTTTGAATTATTCAAAAGATGCGACAAACGCATTTTCATTGATTGATTGATTTTGAATTCTTTTATCAGCTTTAATCGTACTTCCTTTTTTTATTTAATTAGCACATAATTTTAATGTATAAAATTATAATTTCTAATTAAGCTGGAAACAAAGGGAAAATATTTTAATGCTGCTAAAACTTATTTATTCTACTTTGCTATGAAAATGACTTACAGAACTTGGTTAATTAAACCCAAAGAGAAGTAGGTGTTGAGAGACAATTCGCTGTAAATTTGTGAATTATTAGAAATATATTATAAAACGCAAGAAGACAGGGTTTCATATTTAAAGAGTTCTTTACCAATTTTCTCGTCATTAGGCTCAGAAAATCAGGACAACTTACAACGCCAGGTCCTAAAAGCACCATGATCATGGAGATAGCCTTGCTCCGCAAGACGGGTGCTCCAAAAATTCTTCCATCTCGCGACATGAGCGTGTCTATTAATATTAATTAAAATAATTTTAAGCTTTCAAAGACTTTATAACAACCAAATATATGGCATCAGTTCTTTTTAACAAACTCCGAAGAAAAATGTTCTAGCTATTATAAGTTTGAATGCATAAGAACTGAATTGCTGAATAGTATTATCTGAAATATTGGAGGATAAACAAAAATTTTTTTTGTATGTCTTTTTAAGTTTTCCGATACTTTATAGTAGGCATAATAATCTATTTTCAGTTCCGTACTTCAAACTAGACTATTGGAATTCGTATGAAACCTTTACACTAAATTTGTAAATTTTTATAGAATTTTGAATAAAATCCATTCAGAGAAAGTCCGTCTATCTGTTTATCTCTCCGAGTGCAAATGAATATCATAACTCAAAAACATAATGAGTAGATAAATAATAGTCATTATACAATTTTAATGCCTGTAGTTCATATCAACGTTAAAACCAAATCCGTCAAATTGCTGATCATCTGTTCTTCTTCACGTTCGCATGCTTATAAACATTATAATAAACAAGCATGACTGATCTCAACAAACTTGCTCGTACACTCTCTTGTAAAAGTATTATCCCTTTCCCGGTTATAAAATTGTGGATTTTGTGCAAGGTTGTGCCAGATATGCTCAGATTTTTCTTTCCAAATCCTCACCTGAGATTTGATTGCATCATAGTATAGTAAAGAAAATCCGCATTTGCATAGCAATTGCGTGGAATTTGCGAACAATTGTTCCGAAATGTCGATCAATAGTGTGAATTTAGGAGGCAATCTTGTTCGACTTTTTTCTCAGTGATTGTTCACTAGCATGAGGTTGATACTCAAGTGCCAAAAAAACGAGTATTTATTTTCCCAATCTATTGAATAAAGTCACATGATCACATACTTTGATTGTGTGATACAATGAAGAACCAAAATTTCCATTGTAATCATACGATCACATAACAAATTCTGTTTATTAAAACCATCGCAGTTTTGAGTTATTGGGTTTAGAGGTATAAGGAAATACAATTCAATAGATGGTCATCCCTTTGGCATATTTAGTTCAAAATTTTATAATTTATGATTAAAATATGCTGTCAAAATTATGAAGTAAATTTCATTTTTCTATACTATGGCTTTTATATGCATGCAAAAGTACAAACCGACAGATATTCAGTCTCTTGCGGATTTGGTGCCAAATTTAATATGGAACTACATTTTAGATGTTAAGCATTTTTCATCAAATATTATACATCTAACTCTTTATATTTTCAGCTATCATGTTCCCTTGTACCGGGTAGGCGGACACACAGTCTTTCTCTGAATAGAAATCATTCGAAATTTAATAGAATTCTTAACATTTAGTGATAGTCCGTATACCAAATTTCACTCATCAAACTCAAAGACACACAGACAGACGTAATTTCAAAAATGTATTTTTTGGACTCACGAAAATCTGAAATTCGTCAAAATCTCTTCGAATTTTTTGATTATTATTATAGTTTCTCTTTATATACTTCGTATAATGAGAAAATGTGAAACTTGGATAAAAGAAAATTTATATGTGGTTGTATTACTAAAATTTTTGTTTTAATCGATAGAATAAAGTGCTTCCTAAATGTGTATTTTCTTTTCTGCACTATGTTATGAAGCACAAGTTAAGCATATAGGGGATTCTGAAAATAAAAATCTGAGCACTGATGGCTTTCACAGCCTTTCCCCAGGTCTATGATTTTTATGCGAGGAAAAAGGAGATATCATCTTTACTAATGAGAATGCGAGAAAGTTTCGAGGTTACCACTCCACTAATCAATATCAGTCATAATTAACTATCCTATACCCGGTAATATTTCACTTTTTCTATACAAAATATCGCATGTTACATTTAATTGGTATTTTTTTTTTCTCAATTCTGGCATATATATTTAAAAAAAATTTTATGAAGTACTTTCTAGATATATATGCAATATCGTAATTGTATTGCCTGTCAACTCTATATTATATTTGAGAAGCAATTTCTTTATAGTCAAGGCAAGAGATTTGAAGAAATTTTAGCGACGTTCTAACGTATTAGTTTAAAATAAAATTCTGTTACAAAATAGATGAAATTATTAAATTTATCAATAAAATTATTTTTTTTTTTCAACTGACAATGCAGAATTTTTTTGATTCAGTATTAAGATATAAGTTGCGCATATGGATACAAATATTTCGGAAGAATCAAGTTATTATTAATAATTAGATTATCTTAAATCGCAGAGTAAAATTGTTTAAATTCTATCTTATATAAATTGTGAGATTCCCATTAAAGAATTGCATTTAAATAGATAAAAAAAATAATTATTAATTTCATTATTTTTTAATAAGAGCGTATTTTAAAGCTTGAGAGAGAAAGTTCCGATTTGAAAATTTCGAATCATGTCTTACTTATCTCGTAAATAACTTACTTCCCAAACTTTGCCATTTTTACTGCGAAAAACATTGCCTTCAATCAAACTCAATGCATTATTAATTTTGGCAGTCAAATGATTTTAAAATGATTTCACCCTTAAATTATTTCACGAGTGTCCATGACGAAAATAATGACTCCGGAATCAAGTTTCGAGTATATTCTTAATTGCTCGAGTCTTTTGTTTCCTGAGGTTGATGAACCTAATATAATTGGAACATGTGCTACAAGGCTGTTTCTGGTTTGTTCTAGAATTAACATGCGTGGGCTGATGGAGAATCGTTTTTTTGCATGTGAAAGTACGTCCTAAAGATAATTTTTTCTACTGCTATTTTGATTCGATGTAGTAATTAAATTAAAGTTCTGAATTAGAAAAGGCAGACAAGTTTTTAATTATGTGTCCCAGATACAGGAAAATGTTCTGAATTATTCATAATTTAATAATTTATGTTAAATGTTTTAAAAAATCGATTTCTTTTATGATAGAAAACTACTTGAAAAGTGGGTGTTTATAGAAAATATGATTTTTTAAAAATTTAATATGTTTAATATGAGAACAATTTTTTTATAAAATCATTTAAATTTTGTTTCTAAGTTTATTTTGGGGGGGAAAGTTACACTGATTTTTATATTTGCATTTATATATGCTTTATACTATTATTACTATACTATTTTACTACTATTACTATTACTATTTTACATACTTAAATGATGTTTCCAAAAATTCCAATTAAAGAAGAATTTTTCACATTTCACATTAAAAAAAATTTATTCTTATATTTGTTGAAATAATTTCTCAATATGCTATGCAGCTCCTGAATTACAAAATAAGTAATTTAGAAATATTCTGTAATTACTTTAATGTTTTACAATGCGGAAAAAAAAATCGAAAATTTCATGCTATTTTCAGTCGAACCACAATATTTAAAGAGATTATAGAAACATAGTTTATTTATTTATTTTTTTGGTTCAGTGACTAGGTCATACATTTTTAAAGCTATCTGCAAAATCTTATGCAAATCATTTGATAAACTTCTTAACTTACATCATTTTAGCCAAAACTTATCATCTTTTAGTCAAAAATAAGAATCCCCCCCTTTTTAAAAAATCATTTATCATTTATCTGGTATATTTAGGTTTCATAGATGTTTCATATGTATTCATATACCTAATTTATATTATTTTGGGTCAATATATATTTTTGTGGGCAATTTGCTTCTTTGAATAAACCGCTTCAATTCTAAATATTGAAATAGTATCATTCATTTTGAATATTATTAAATTCCGTACCTTCAAGCATATCACTGGCAATGTGAAAATACATTTGATTTTCCAGGTTTGATCATGCAATTTCCAACTAGGCAATTGCCTAGGACCGTTATGCTGAGGAAGTATGCAAAAACAAGAAGCTTAAAAATTTTAGCAGCCAAATTGTAATAAAAAATAAATATTACAACTTTTTTATTACAGCTTTTGTAATAAAAGTTGCTATAGAAAATAAATAAAATTGTAAAAACTGCATAGCGTTACCCCAACTGGAGCAGAAAATTCACGCCTTTGCGTTACCATAATTGGAGTTGAAAATTCATGCATGCGCATTGTGTTCTGATTGTTGACAACTATTTTCCACGGATTCTGACTTGGTGTTGAAGGCTTAATATGTTTTCGACAGATTATTTCAACCGATTCTGTTTATTTTTTTAGTGTTTGATGCATTTAAAACTAAACATTGTTAATTAATCCATCTGTTCATGATGAATCTGAGAAAATTTTGTTGAAAACTTCTTGAGATATTACATAAATTAAGAAAAATATTCTTTAGTGCCCAAAAGGTTTAAATTCTCGGCGACTCTATTTTCAGTACTCATATTTAAAAAAAATGCTTCGGTTCAGTAAAAAAAATATTATATTAATTGCAGTTTAATCATTTCCACTTTAATTTAAAGCATAAATTCTACGGGAGCTAACAGAAAATGAGAGAGATACATATTACGTTATGGCTGAAGGCCTTTATAATATTATGAGTGACTTATATGACTATTAAAATTTGAAGTTTTAAAATATTTTAACGAAGAAGCAATTAAAATGGGAGTTCCATAAAATATTTAATTATATAAATTTTAACGTGCATTAAGATTGGCGAACCGGCTGGTCGCCAAAGGCGGCTAGTAAATAATAATACACACGAGCATATTGTTATAATTTGTCTTAATTTTTTCTTGGCGCTTTCTGGTCGCCGTTATAACCGAGTTGTACCGATCTTCCGTTATTTTTGAACCACAGGGTGGCACCAATTTTAATTTAATAGGGTTCTCACGTAAGAGAATAGATAATTTAGATCAAGCAGGATTCGAAAGAGCAACTCAAGTATTGGCTTAGAGAGTAAAAATAAAAGAGAAATTATCTTGGCAGTGAGTAAATTCACATTTCTTCATTATTTAATTAAAAGAGCATATGATAAGAATATATGAAATATGAGTAATAAACCATTTCTTATAATCGGTGATTATCTGATTCTAATTCAATAATAATCATTTCTAAATCAATTTTTAATAATTAATTCAAGTACATCACATTCACAAGATAAATCTGTAATTGCATATTTTTTATAATATGATCCTTTATCTTCCTGCATGATACACACTGGATTCTAAAACTTAACTGGAGTGGTGAATTGAATATGTGTTAAACGAGCATGATTCGAACATGTGAATCTGAATTAAGACACAACCAAATGATTTTTTGGGAACACTTGTTATCATGCGGAACAATTTTTCAAAATAAATTCTAAGTTTTTTACTTAAAAATTTCAGTCGTATATTTTTTCCCCCTTGACTTTTTATTAAGACTTATGAATTACTGTTTCTTAAATAATGCCATGATACTTGAAAACAGTGCTGTTTGTAAGAATGCGCAGCGATTTTATTACAATATAGAGATATGTAATTATTTTGTAAATTATGTTCATGCTTTCAATAACAAATATGTTGAATCGTCGATATTGTGGAATGCGATTGTAGATTTTATTATCTTGTTATTCCTCAAATAGTTTTGATTTAGAAGTTTGAAAAAAGTGCGCACGTCAATGGGATATAAAAAAATTCCAACGTCAAAAAATACAAATAAAATTTACTACTTTTTTTTTTCTTCATTGACAATAAATTATTTCACAGATTTTGTTGACGTTGATCAAAATATCTGGAAAAATTCCTCAAATTCTTTAGTCAAAATTCCTTTAAATCCCTTTAAACCTTTTTCCAAAGTGAAATTAAATAAATCCTAACACGACATCCAAAATTAATTGTTATGAAAACTATTAATAACTTTTGATATAATTGATCCTTTTTATAAAATTATGTATTTCTAGTTAAATTAAACTTATATTAAATGTAAAATATTTTTATTTGATAAAAATGATGCAAAATATTTACAAATCTTTAAATAATTTAATTTTGTAAAATAAATTTCATTTTGAAAGAATATTTCCAGAACTCACTTTGGAGTTTGTGTTAGAAAATTGAAATAAATCCCAATAGCAGTCAAATCGCAATAAATAACAAAATAATTTATAATGATTTCAAGAATTTTTTATTTTTTATTTTGAACATTTTTAAAGTTTTTCCAAGTTTAGTAGAACGTACATTTATGCTTATTGAGGAAATTAAGAATTCGTCATTTTGTAAAATAACTTTCCTTTTTAAAGAATATTTCTAGAACTCACTTCTTGGTTTACGGACGAAAATTGAGATAACTATAGCTATAATTATAGAGATCAAAACACAATAAATAACAAAATAACTTTAAGTATTTCAAGATTTTTTTTTATTTTGAGCATTTAATTTGTTTTTTTTTTCAATTTTAATATAATGTAAATTTATACTTATTGAAAGAATTAGGAATTCTTACGCTTAATTAAGCAGTTAAATTCGCATATAATGAAAACTATTTAAATTTGGCAATAAATATATTTTCTCGCAAATGTTAATAAGTTCATGTAACTACAATTAACTTTCTTATTTTAACAGACTAATTATTATTTGCTGTCATCATTTTGAATGTAATGAAAGGAAATATGCATATCCATTTGTCAAGTGCTCTCTTTCCTTTAATTACGTATTTCCTTTCATTCTCTTTCCTTTAATTTACATTAATTTGAAACAGCCAAGACCGAATTCTTTTGTTTGAAGCCTTTTACTTCAATTTCTTAATTGGACAAACCTTTCTTCTTAATTGGTGGACCCTAAATAGCTTCAGTGACCAGACTTGAACTGGTACTGAGCTAAATTTCTGAGGTTATTTCAATGTCACATTTTACACAAGTTGAAGAAAAGTACGTTGACATTGGCACTCAAAAGAATATTTAGTCGAAAAATCACATTATTGTGCTTAAACTATTCTGCCAGATGGCGGAGTTAAACTAACTTGAGAAGCAAAATTTTGTATTTTAGAATATTTCAATTGGTATGATTTCTTTCAGTAGTTTTAAACTAATTTATAATTAATATTTGATAGATAAATAAAATCAGGAATATTCTCTCCAATTTTCTCAAAAATGTTTAATTTACAATTTTAAAAAAGTGCAATAAATTATATGGCGTCAATTATCACATTTTCAGTCTACTGAAAATAACTTAATATGTGTTTCACACTCTTTTTGTACACTGCATAGATTCAATTATTAACTTGATCTATTTCTTCAGGCAAGATCATGCGTAACATTTCACTTTATAAGTTTCTTTGTGCTGATGGGTGTTCATGTGGGCATTAACAGATAAGAGGATGCGCAAGTTAGATTTGACAAATGCAGTTAAAAATTTGACGCAAGTCTGGTGAAAAGGTAATATAATGTTACAAACCTGTAATTTTGCCTTCCAGCACGGATATTGTCATCATAAGAAAGACCGTTTTACAATCATCCTTATTGCATGCTGTCGGATGCCGAACCAGTGATCCCAGAGCTTGGAGACAAACTTGACGACCATTTGGCGACTTGGCGATGAATTGGGTATTCAATAAAGGTAATATTTTTTGGCATAATACGTCATTATGTATTACAAATATACAAGGTTGTACGTTATAATGACGTTATAAAATACGTCGTTCAATTCTTTGTATCATAACAATACTAAATATTATCCAACTAACTTGAATTGAATTTTTGCATATAATGCCTAGGGATTGCAATACCGGAACAAAATTTCAATGCCGGTATTCGGTATTTTTTAAATCTTAATACCGGGATACCGGTTTTAATACCGGTATTAGAAATTTTAGAAAAAGAAAGAAAACACAGGTGTTTCTTTGTTTTATTTGCCAATTTTGTTAGAGAGTGTAAATATTGCAAGAAATAATTTGTAATTATAAATTATAACAGTATATAATCACAAAAAAGTAAAGAAAAAGTATTAAATCACAAAAAAGTGTAAATATCACTATTCAGTCTGTGGTACTATTACAAATTTTTTAAATGTGATTTTAAAAAACATAATGCATCAATTGTACTGTCATTAAGCCTGAAAAGTAATTTTGTGTAAAAATTACCAGCTGTCGAAAACGCTCTTCGGCATCTACGCTAGTTGGTGGTACTGTTAGCATGCGTGATATACTTTTTCGAAATATTTACCTCTAAATCCCTCATCTTCAAATAAATCGATTTCTCGTCGGATGGTTTTGGATATAGCTGATTTCTGTATTGTATTTTTGGTTTGTTGAATTTTTTTTATCTATCGCTAATTCTAATTTTTGTTCAAGAGACAATTCCCTTTCACTATCGACAGTAGTGACATCATAATCTTCGATAATTGAACCGAATTTTTCTGAATGTGGATAGGTTTGGGGTAAAAAATTTTAAGAAAATTTAATCTAAACTTAATCAGATTTGAACTGGTTATCTTCTTTTCTTCTTTTTCATTTTCATTTTTAAAATCACTATAATTATGTAAATATCATAAGACATTTTTTTATTTCGGTATGCCTTTCTTCTGTACGATTTTTCAATGTAATATATAATTCTTCCGATAGTGATGAGTGCTGCTCTTTCAGTGACTGCAACATGAAATTTATTGTTGCATTAGCTGTTAATAAATTTAAATATCTCCGACATAATGCCTCAACAGTCAGTTTTATTGGAAGTAGAACTGATATAGTTCTGGATATTAAGTCGAAATCACTATCTGGAAAATTAATTTACAGGTTTAAGTCGATTATTGCTTTTTGGATTGGATTTCTCAGTTTCAAAAATCGTTCCATCATTAGGAGTAAACTGTTCCAACGTGTTTTAGAATCTAATATTAACATATATTCTGTTTTATTTTCAGTTAGTATATATTTTAGTAATATATCTTTTTTACAGGGAAACGCTTAAATATCTTAACAATTTTTCGAACTTTATAAATTATAGGAAGCAATTCTTGATAGGTTAATATTTCATCCTCATTAGCAATATCTTCTTCAACAATTACATTGTCGTTATCTTCATTGTCAATATCACTCTCACTCTTACTCTTTTCAAAGTTGGAATCCGAAGTTTCTATATCCACAATATTTGGATTCTTCTGTTCTTTATATTATGGTATAATATATTTATTACTCCTAATTGAATTCTATGTGCATAGCACAATTGCTGATTTGCACCAATCAACTTTCCAACTTTTTTCATAATTGTTGCTCCATCAGTCGTTATGGATACAATATTTTCTTTCAGGGATAATCCATGTTTCGCTAATTTAGACTTAAGCAATTAATTAAGCCATTAATTAGCTAATTAATTTCGCCCGTTATAGAGACATAGAAACAAAAACGTGCACTATTTTGCTATGTTCGCGATACCTGAATATATAGTGGAGACAATTTTAAAAATTTCTAGTAAATACCGAAAAACCGGTATTTAAACTTGTGGATACCGGTATTACAAAACTGTACAAATGGCTCGAAATACCGGTATTCGGTATCCCGGTATACCGGTATTGCAATCCCTAATCATGCCCATGTAGACAGTAGCATACGGATCTATAGAAAGTTAACTTGTTGATGGATTCAAAATAAAATTTCATAAAGATTTAGTCTTAAAGTCTGATGATGAAACGAAACAGTAAATTTCATTCATGTAGGCGTTTCATTTGTCTAAATGGTTGACATAAACAATAATGGACACACTTCTCGCTGACCAGTCCATCCAAATTCATGTACAAATCACTAACAAACTGACAGAACAAAAAAAGTTTTTTCCCCCGAAAAAGCTACTTAAAATGAAGAGTTTCATCAAAGTTACAATTTTTTATATATTTTGCATACAGGAAAATAAAGAACATACCTTTATAATTCCAAGGAGCATATTTTTCAAGCTATTCATACTTAATGAAAAGAAATCATAAACTTGTTAAATAATGTTAAAGATTTTTTGTAACTATTTCCTTCCTTACTGATTTCTTTTTTTCTATTCTTTTTCTCACTGATTTCTTTGTTTTTCTATCTTTTATTTCTTTATTGCGTATTGATTTCTTTTTTTTCTATTTAACGTTTATTATAGATAGTAATCAGCACAGCAGTAATTAATTTGAAAACCTTGCTTTCCAAGGAAACACGATGTATGGGCTTCAGTTGAGTCTATTCACGAACGCCAATAGCTCTTCCAAAGAATTATTCGAAATGTAAACAAATAATTTTAAATATGACCCACGAAACTTTAGTTTTCCTGTTTGTTACCAGTTTAATCGCGATTAAAGTAAGGCTTACATTCAGCCAGCTTCAAACCATAAGTAAAACCATCCAGTAAGTCCGCGCGTGCGCAAAAACTGTACAGTAGCAAGTACTTGTCCTGTCGAGACAAAACCTTGCTATTGTCCACTCTCTCAACGCATGCGTGATCTTTCTTCTACGCATGCGTGAATTACTGGAATTATAACTGGCTGAGAGTAATTCAAAACACGCGACTCAAATGCCGCTCAACAATTGCTTTCGTGGCATCACCGTGAGGATAGAGTGTAAAAAAGTGTTATTATATGTGAAATATGTCATGTCATTAGATTTTTTGTCATTAGATTTATGTATGCATGTCATTTAGATTTTCAGATATAACAATGGTGCTTTCTTCAAATGAACAAAAAATAATATTTTTATTTCCTTTTGCTTTACTGAAGAAATATTTTATCTTATCATACGCATGGCAAGAATAGATAATTAATAATAACAAGAAGAATAGATAAGATAAAGAAATTAGTATGAAAAGTATCATGAAGATTTCAGATAAAAAATGATTGTCTCAAATGAAGCCAATTAAAAAAAAAGATTTCAGATAGTCAAAGATGAAAATCATAAAACGGAAAAGGCATATTTCATCATGTAGTAGGCTTCTGGTATCAAGTAATTTTACAAGTGAAAGGGGTAAATTACCAATCTGTTAACAGTAGAAACAATCAAATTGAGATCTCTTCTTTGGACCCCACCTTTTCCACCCCTCAAATGAGGTGGAAATGGTGGGGTTTAAAATATTCTTTTCGCTATTACTTTCTTAATATTGAAGATAAAAGAAAAATCCAGTTAGCCACGTTAGCACCTCATTAAGACAAATAACTTTTATTCTTATTTTGTATTATTTTGTACTTATTAACTGCAGTATCTTAGAAGTTGGGCTGAAAGGTGATTTTCAAACCTTAATATTGACTCTTTCTAACATTAATAATTTATGTTACCAGATAGTAAATTAGATGTAAAGGAATCTACTTTTGTCTTCCAGCCTGCCAAGAGGAATTTTTTTAATTAATACAAAATGACAGACATTTTCCAGTACTGTAAAGAATTATGTGAATAGAATTTGATTTAGCTCCATTTTTAGCTCTATCATTAGAGAGTAACGAAAACAAAAATCAACACGACATCGGACTTGATATAAAAGAGCTCATTTGCCGAACCTTTACATTTATCAAAAAAAATGTGATTAGTGCTTTGAAAGGCTAATAGATTGCTTAAGAATTCTTCGAAAAAAAACATAATCAAAGGAACTGAAAACAAATTTTGCTAAAAATAAAAGTACTAAGTGCAAGAATCATAAAAAATAGAAACTCTGATGTGATGAAAGACGGCTTGGATAAGTTAACGAACTATTATTTGGAAATTTTCACGATTTTTAGATTGAACAGAATAAAAAAATAAACATTGATATTTTTGGTCGCCCTTCACAAAAAAGTATAGAGAATTTGACTACTAAATCTTTAGCCGGAATTCAGCTCTGTCTATTTAATTAGCTTAATTTGAGAATTTTTATCGGCAAAAACGTAAGATTAATTACATATATCGTCTAATTACTGAAAAGATTTTTAAATAATGAATCATCAGTTGATCAACTTTTCTACAGTTATAAAAAGCTTACTAAAATCTAAAACAGAAATAAAATATTTTTCGGTATTGAAGTTGAGACCGAATTCTTACATTTATTTTGCAAATTGTAGCATCGTAATTTCGTAGTCTTTATTTATATATTTTTATTTTTCAGTTAATTTCTTTATTATTCAACAAAAAAGTAAGGACATTAATCAATATCTTATTCTCATTTTTTATATTCTCAATTACCACGAAGCCGATTGTTGAATTATTTTCGTAGATTTAATTAAATGAAAGAAATGATAAGATTTTTTGAAACATATTTTCTTTTTGACAATGTATATCGAAGGTTGCTCTGAAATCTTATCCCAATTAAATGCTTAACTCAACATTAGAGTAAAAAGAGTACAAAAACATTAATTAGTTTGAATTTTACATTACCAATTGTTTATTCAAATTTATTAAAACTTTTTATTAGCTATTGAAAAAAATGCATTGAAATACTGCATTGAAATTGCATTGCATGAAATACTGCATTGAAATACATTATTGTTTGAATTAAGTTTTGATGCATAGGCAAAATAAAAATGTGCTGATTGTTTAGCAGCTAATGGTGTAGGCGTTATACTTAGCTGGTGAAGAATTTCTTGGCAAATTATAAGACTTTCTAAAAATATGAAATTTAGTTAAGATTACTTATGACTTTGTACAGGCATGAATTTCAGTTAAATTCCATTAACTGCATACTATTTAGTCATACTAATGTCATCAAATAGCTTTTTTGAAATTGGATTTTAGCACGCTAGAGCCATTATGTTGACTTGACTATATTGCACTAAACCAAATTGTAAAATTATGTCAAGATAAAAGTAAAATATTATAAATGTGCAAAAATTGCTTTTTAGTTAAAACTGATCTCTGCTTGCATGACAGAATAAAATAATTACTAAAATAATATAATAATTATGAAAATGTATTTCTAATAACTATTACACGGATGTAAAGAGAAATAAATTATTATGGTAACTTTTACTATGAAATTAATCAAAATCACCATCATATTAAATATACAATTAAATGTATCCAAACTAAAAAAAGTACTTATACTAGCCATCTAAATCTTTTATTTACATAAAAAATAGCATTGCATATCAAATATAATTTTGAAACAAAAATTATCAAATAATCATAATCACACGCATAGAATGAAAAAGAAAACCTTTCAACTTTAGAATGTAAATATCTAAAAGCGTTAAGCTCAAATAAATAATTCTAAATGTTAAAAATTACAAAAACATTTGAAAAAATATATTAGGGAAACTAATTTTGATACATAATGATTATTTATCCATTAAAGTCATCCATGATTTTAAAGATTATTTCAATAAATTGTATAAAACACGTATGTAGTAGATTAAATACATTATTGTCCTATGGACTGTTCCATTAGCAAACCGCCAATCGTTGTCTTCCTTAAAGGCTAGAGCTGAGCTTTCGTAAAGAGAGTTATCATGAAGATGTGACAGATTTTGAATGGGATCCAGCAAACAGATTAGTGCCCTGTCATCTAATAATATTTAATTTATCATTATAATTAAAGAGGGCAATTGTGAATCCTCTCTTTGAAAGAGCTTTTCTCTTTGCTATTTTTAAATTAGGAAGCAACCGTTGAGGCACGTTTTTAACAACGTGGGTTTTGAAAACGTCACATGTTGCAAACGCTGTCAAAATTTCTACAGTTAGGCTTGCGAATGAAATGCTTTTTCGATTCAAAAGTTTTCTTTTGCTGATTTGATGTGAAATTTAAGATCCACTCTATATATTTCCCATATGACTTCCTGAGATTTATGTAGCTAAAATATTCATAAAAATATGTTGAATCCCACCGATGTCATTTTGGCAGCAAATGCGAATATTTCGAATGCACCATGAATTAAAGTGAAACTTCGCTGATATAATTCAAAAATTTTGGAGAACATATGCAATCTCAAATGTCTTGCTCATTGCCTGTCAAAATTACTAGGTTCGTCTCTAAATAGCATTCATATTATTTCAAAATGGGGCGTTAATACAACTAAAAGTGGTGTCCCTAAAGATTTCTTAATAATGTTATTATTACGAGAACATCTTGTTCGTGACCCGATTCCACCGAAGAACCGTCGTGTGAGGGGGTCTGTTGCACCCTAAATCCGTCATGATCAAATGTCCTCCCGCTGGTGTGGTGTGGTGTGGAGAGGGGGGTGTCAGCTCAGGTGTCGTCCTCGTCATCTGATCGTGGTTCAAAATTACGAGGTCCGTCCCAAAATAGCCCTAGTGTTGCTTCAAACGGGACGTTAATACAACTAAACCAACCAACGAGAACATCTTGGCGCCCAATAGTCAGGAATTATTAAGCTTTGACGTGAATTTGGCATTTTTACTGAATCTATCGTGCGAACTTTGATGAATTATTTGGCGATTAATCCCTGGTGTGTGGTTAATAGTATCCGAAAATCGAATATGTGTTTTAGATTCGTTTTTCTCCCTCATTGAAACAAAAATTGACACTAAACTGTACTTGTAGCTATAAAATCCCATACCAGGTTTGATGTATTTAAATAATTCCTCGTTTTATGTATTTAAATAATTTAATAATAATGATGTGTTTATTTAATTAATTAATTAATTAATTCGGTATCGATTAATAATATTTTTGGTTTTTGAATTTTTGCATTTACATATTTCGAAAAGTATAGACCGACAGAGAATCAACCTGTTGTTGGATTTGGCTTAAAATTTGATCGGTGTCCAGACTATAGATATTAATTCTGCGTTCCAAATTTTATCTATTTACATCTTTTCCTTCTGTAGTTATCGCGCTAATTTATATTCAAAAAAAAGCATCAAATATCTTCGCATTGATGCTATCAGAAGTATTTGGAGAATGGGTTGCTGATTCAGTTATAGTCCTCGACAACATAGCATGGTTCAGAATTTCGGAATTCTTTCAAAACAATCCTCAAATGTCGGTGGCTTAATGCTTATTTAAACTAAGAAGCAAGAAAACTCAAATTAATTTCAATTGTAACATATGAAAGACATTTAACGATGGAGAAATGGTAAAGAGAAGTGCTGCTACGAGTGAGTTAGAAGAGTTTTTTTATCTATTATAGTATTTTTGGCGCATGACAGCAAATTAAATGTCAACCAAGATCCATTCACATATAGCCGATCTTCGGTGGAATCGAGTTCTGAATTCATGATCCTACACACAATTTTACAGCCAAACTACAGTGACATGGAAAAAAAAACTTCTTATTTGCGTTATCTTGGATTTAAGAAAAAAAAAGTCTTTCTTTTTATGAGAGTACACTGAACGAGTTCTACTTTTGCTATTTATAAAAAGAAATTGAAAGAAGAAAAAAAACTATAAACAGTAAATTTAGATGTTTAAAAATAAAACTCCTTTCGTGATTTTACTAGAACTTTATTGCCAGAGACTCAACAAAATTGCTCTTGAAACCTCATAAGATGGATTTAGATTTTGCGGGTGCAAAATCCGAAAAGAAATCTCTGAACGAATGTAGCAAGAAAGAAAAAAAAATTTCTCCGAAATATTTGGCAAGTGTGCAGCGACGGTAAACTTTTGCAATTTTTGTTAAGACTCTCTGGCACCTATGAAACGGTGAAAGATTCAAATTCCTTTTGGCATAATGTTTTGACATAAGCATCCCCTTCCAGCCATTTTCGCTGAAATGTTTATAAAATAAGTTAAACTAATTTTAGAATTCTTTCAGGTCTGAATCTATCATCTCCCTTTTTTACTATACTTTATATAGTGAATAAAAAAATACTTCTCTACATCTGATATTTAAGTTCTAGACTAATATAATAATTTGAAGAAAGAAGAGAATCTTGGAGGAACTAACTCATTTATCTCTTCATTTCCTGGAGGAGCTCATTTATCTCTTCATGTAATACGAACGGCCTGTTTAACGGCACTCATTTTTCTGATTTTCTACGGTTCTCAGACACATGAACACGGCGGTTGTATTCCTCGAAGTTTCATCGGGTATATGGATCCCGTGTACTGTAAATCTATCAACTGGAAACGAATTTCGTCCTAATGGCGTACCGAGTTGTCCAGCTCGTATATCGTCATCTAAGTCCTAAATAGCTCTTATGTAGCTTTAAAATGGAATATTAATCTACCTAAACTAAACAAAAAAATACAAGAAAGCGTACTTGATGAATCCAGTGGGGTGTTCATTAAACTCCGGAAATTTAAGTTACAAGATTTTTAACCATTATAAAAACATCTGTAGACCATTAAATTTACCGATATGTTGATATGTGGGAGAGTGGACAGAATTAATGAACTCGATGGTTCTTAGTTTCTGGACATAGCAGTGTTAAGAATAAAATAACATGACAAATACAGTTATTCAAAAAATGAAGTATACAGAGTGATTATAATTAAAGTTTAAATTTCAAAACGCCATAAAAAAGGACCCATTGAAGAGAATGACGTCAAATTTGAACGGCATATTATTGAAGATAAAATTTATAGAAGCATGGCAGAAGAAAAAATTTAGTTTCATATTTTAGCAACAGATGGCGCTGTAAGCGTAAGTTAAAATACCTGTCATGCACACGACACATTTCAGTGTTATAAAATCGCCAGGTAGACGGCTGTTCCTCAGACGTTCGCCATGGGTGTCTCCCTGCAGGACCGCGCTCTGCTGGTAAAGCTGTATTGCAAGAACGATGATTGTGCAAAAGTAGCCCTGCAAAAGTTCAGGACACTGAAGGGTATAAAAGAAGGCGTTGGTCCAATGAGTTTCGTGGATCTGAAGAAAATGATGCAAAAATTCTAAACGACAGGTTCGTTTCATGTGCAATCTGGTAGAGGGAGAAAACGAAGCAGCTGCTGAGGCGCCATTTTGGAAGTGCTCGAATTATCAGCCGTCATTTCCTTACAGCCTGGCCGTCCCGATCACCTGATCTTAATCCGTGAGACTTCTGGCTGTGGGGTTATCTGAAAGATGTTGTGTTCCTTGCTACAATTGCAAATTTAGCGGTATTAAAGACATGCATTTCGCAACACATTCTGAACATCACCCCGGAGACACTGCGATCTGTTGTGGAACATGCTGTTTGTCGCTTTCAACTTGTTGCACACAACGGTGGGCACCATATTCAACATGTTTTGCGCCAGTCTCGCGATATTTCCAAACTTCTTTGATGAATGGTTCTTATGCGGTATGTCGCCGCAAAACTCTTGAAACCGATTTGTCCCTTTCGATGTGATATGTACAGTCATGCAAATAAAACTACTCAACAATTCCAATTTATCAAAGGCGTTTTAATGTGTAATTTACACCTTAGCCGTTGTTTTACGAATCATTTCTCATTTCTCGTTGTGATTCTGTCGCTTACAGTGCCATCTGTTGCTAAAATTTGAAACTAATTTTTTTCTTTTTGCATACGTTTTCCGCCTTTTTCAATAACATGCAGTTCAAATTTGACATCATTCTCATCAGTGGTTCTTTATTTATAGCGTTTTGAAACTTAAACTTTAATTATAATCACCCTGTACATGAAAATAGGGGCTAAAATTTACTGAACAAAAAGAATGAAAATTTTTATTAGTGGGTGAAGGACGTGAAAGAACACAAAAAAGGGTGGAAAGAGAAATAAAAGGGTGGGAAGGAATTTTATATCTCGAATTGCTTCCTTTGCTTTATTTGCATAGAAAAGATGCGATCATGTAATAAGTATTAATGCTATTTCTTCCTCACTTTTTTTTTACTTTTTTGTATATGAAGTATAGAAGAACTATTGTAATCATCAAAAAATTTGAAGTCAAGATTTTGACAAGTTTCCCCATTTTAGACCTCCCTGAGATCCAAAACGGATATTTCACATTGTGTTTTCTCTCCTTCCATCCATCCCTTTGTCCATCTGTATGTGAAAAAAATCAACCGTTTTAAACTATATGGACGACATTGGTATATTTTTTTCATACCGAATGTCGAGATTTCTATCAAATTTTGAGCAAAATCTATCTGAAATCTATTTTGAGCAAAATATCATCTAATTAGACAACCACCATACGAGGAGTGTCTGATGGATAAAATTCGGCACACAAATTTGATATCTATAGTACAGACACTTACCAAATTTTCAGCTAAATCTAACAGAGAATTGACCGTCTGTAATTTCAGAAGCATGTAAAAGGTATAACTCAAACACACAATGACTTAAATATATCAAATTTGGTATGTGATTTTGGGACCACAATTATAGTTTTGTGTCAAATTTGTATTTCAATCGGTTAGAAAAAATGTGTTTAAAGCTAAAATTCAATTTTCGAATTCATACTAACCACATGACAAAGAACTCGCAGTGTATTCAATAAAAATGCTAAAAAGTTCAAGCCAAAGGTTAATATTTCGTAACTACTGTAAGAAAATGCCACGCAAGGCGTTGCCTACCTTACCCAGGGTTCACAATTTTTTTCTGATGGAGGGTTAACACTTTTGCTAGAGAGTATGCAAGAAATTTTTGAGGAAACCAGTATCACTGGTTATAAATATGATAGAGAATATTATTTTTTAAAAAATATAAAGTGAGATACTTTTATAATCGATAAATTTCTTTATTTATCATTATAAATGCCACGCATATTCGCATATTAAATATGCATATTTTTTATAACATAAGAGTTAATAATGAAATTATCCACTGACTGTTTTGTTCTTATACGCACATACGATCCCTCCCCCCTCCTCCCGAAAAAAAAATCGAATGACTCAACTTCCTTTACTTAGTCAAACATGATGCAATTTTCATGACCAATTTTACTTAAGTAGTATAACTCTTATTCATACCAAGATGTTTATATCCATTGTTTGATCTTTTATTTCGACTATTTATTGAGGTTTTTACCTCAGATCCCGTTCTGCAGTAGATGCATATTTCCTTTTTTCAAACGACATTCAAACCACGAAAGTTCATTTACTTGTATTTTATATTTCTTTTATACAATCTATTTTGCCTCATCTTCGATACTAAACAACATTATAAAAATGATTTAAATCCACTGGATGCTCAGTGAACAAAGCAATGGTAATGCTGTATCGAAGAAAATATTTTATGTGCTGTATTAACTTATAAAGATCCGTTGGTCGAATTGCGGCTCTTTTAACAAAGCCATCAGCGGCATTGTTAATACACATTTGACTTTCTTTCACGATGCCATACACGTTTTTCTGCTTTGTAATTTGAGATATTTCGTTGAATCATTTTATGATGCCTATAAAAAGTTATCAAGAATTCATTAAAATGATAATTGGGGTCATCTTCGCAATTAAAAACATGATGATTGATTTGTTGAGACTTGATAGAGTATTGTTTCCAATATTGCATTAAATATAATGAATTTTTCATGTATTGTATCAAATGAGTTGTTTACGGGCGATTAGATGCTATTATAAGGAAAAAAAAATTATGAAATAGCAGAAAAAAGAATGAACGCCGAGATCAAGGTTTAGGTGAACAGTCTAGTAAAAATTTAAACTATTTTATTGCTATTATAAATTTGCAATATCATTTTATTACTTCCGCCAAACACAGGATTGAGTTAAAGATGTTAAAAAAAATTTTTTAAAGAAAAAAAATGCTAGAAAAAATTACTCTTTTGCTAAATTTAAAAAAAAAAAAATGCTAGATTTGTGTAAAATAATAGAAAACATAAATATATTACCAGTTATGAAATAGGTAACTGTGTTTATAAGTTAATTATTAAATACTATCCGCGAAGAAGATATAAGGTATATAGAGTGTATATGCGTACATCCGTACACCTTATACCTTCACAACTTTTATATATGCTTAATCCCAATGAATTCTTAAATATAACAGAATCTAGAAAACATCACATGCCATAGAATATAAAAGGCCTAATGAATTTGAGCAGTAATAGAAATTAAGAATAGAAAAATAAACAGAAACAAACTTTATAGCAATAATTATGGAAAGTTATATTAAATAAAAGTAAGTTCGGAAATTAATAAATTAATAAAAAGCAAATGTGTAAGAAAATGTAGCATATTTTAAAGTAGTCAATTGATTTACAGTTTAATGTTAACTTTCAGTAAAGTTTGGATTTATTTTGAATATATTTTTATTCCTAAATAAGAAACATCGCCCCTTCTCGTTTTCATTCGCTAACCCCATGTTGTCGTCGAATCATGTGTGTCCACTTGTTAGTGGGGATTCCTGAAGGATGGATTCCCTAAGAAAACAATGTAGGGTTAATACATGTACTGCTTTAGATATTTTGGCGATTTCTAGCCGAGAGACGAAAAATTTCCTTTAATCAAAATAGGTAAATATGACAGAAAACTATTCATTAAAATTGGAACAAATGGTGTGTCTAAAAGTAGAATTAACAAATAATATTATTTTAAACTCAAGTACCATTAATTTGGTGTTAATTAAAGCTTTATTTTGCCTTTTTTGTCACCATTTCATCGTCACCTGCCATATAAATTCTTACTATGACGTAATAATAATTTTCATTAACTATTTCAAACGATACTGGCGAAATAAATCTAATGTTCTGAGTCAGGTGACTTGGTATCTACTAATCACAAAGCGAATAAAACGCAATGTTTACATACATTTTTTTTAAAATTACAGAGATATTTTTTCATTTGATTTTGTATTAATTTCGCATTTTCTATAATTGTTTCAAAAATTTTGATTTTCATTAATCTTTATATGGGGCATACATACATGTAATGTCTGAAATTTTTTTAAAAAATATGATAAAACTGGATAGAAGTGAAAACTGCTGTGTAGACTTAAAAATTATTAACGAGAAACAAACCATAGATATTTCAGAAATTTAATCATTTAAATGCTAGCATATTATCTATAATGTTGTTGAAAGCCAGATATTGACATGACATGATACATTTTTGAATCTTAGGATTTGATTGAGGTAAAATGCCGACTTATGCCTTTAAGTAGATTATTTCAAAAAGAACTGGAGAATATATATTCTTCCGCCATAAAAAAAGATTTTTTTAAATTATAATTTGAACAAAAAAAAAAATACATTTTTCAGTACTATTAGTGACCATACGAATTCACCAGAAGAAGAATTCAATTTCTTTTTTTTATTTGTTTGAATTTTTTCATCTATTTGTATATTAAATTCATGTGAAATGCCTTTGTTTCTTGTATTCTCAATCTTCTTAGAAGAACGAAAGCAAATTACACTTCAATTGTTCAAAATATGTAGATTTTTTTTTTCATAATGGTAATGGGTAAATGGCGATTTTAAAAAGTGATTTTTTAAAGTTAAATTTCAAAAAATATAAATTTTTCAAAAAGTTAGATTTAACTAGTTGTCTTAATTGTTTTTTTTTTCGATTTTGTTTTGTCGCATATATTTATAGATATCATAAATTGCAAAGAAATTTTGTAGATAATCTATGGATTACCACACACAATAGTTACAATATGTGAATGTAGTAGCACAAGAAATAGTCCAAATGCACGATAAACGAGTTAAAACGAATGACAGTTGAGAAGTTCCGTCAAAGCATGGCTGTTAGAACAAGTACACGCAGTGTGTCATTGATATCAACTGTATCAAATCATCTTATTGAAAAAATAGGTCAGGACATTGCACTTTATTTTGAAACGAATTCGGCTTCAAGCTGTCTGCAGTAATTCAAAGATCAGTTTTCTGGAACTGTTTTCCCTCATGAGAAAGTCTCAAACGCCTCCTTTCATTTGAAAGTTCGTGACGTCAGCGTCTTATCTTCTAGAAAAACGGTGGAGAATTGGATAAACAGCTGGCAATCTTGGGATTCTTCTAGAAAGGCAATTATGCATCTTTTCAGCCAGGCGTTCTTCAATTCAAAAAATATGTTCTGATCTCTCCAAGGCTGTGGACTCACCGATTATTAAGTGCTTCATCCTGTGGCAGATCTTTCACCCCGTTGCCCTTGACTCAGATGTATCAGAAGGGCTGGCCGGGCAGACCACACCAGAAGAGAACCGTTTTAACCGGCCCTAATTAAAACGAGATTTAACCGGTTGAAAGGAACGATGTTTAAATGAAGGTAACGAGAAAGATGAGCTGTTCCTCTATCCAGAGGATGTTCTTGGAATGAAATGATCCATTAAACCAGGAGACCTTCTGAATGTTTAAAATTGATGGGAGCAAAAAGGATATAATGCAGTGATTCACAGATTGTGCGGCACTCTTTTTTGGGGACCTCGAAATAATAAAATAACAAAAACTTCAAAGTAAAGATAAGGAATTTTAGAAATTAATTATTAAAGTAAACTAAAAGAAAATTAATATTCTATTTATGCATATTTCCTACATACTTAATGCCAACCGAATTTTGTCGAAATTCTATGCACCGTACAAGGAATGCTGTAGACTGAATTGAAAATCTCAGACAAACGAATCTTGCCTCAAATGTTTCAAAACCCAAATATTTCACTTCAATCCAAAAAAAAAGGCTGTCTGATAGTTCTATAAATATATTTCCTTTTTTTTCGTAAAGCTATCAAAATCCTTCCTAAATATATAACTATCCTCGATATTTGTCATTTGACTCATAAACGAGACACTTGCATTTCAAAACCATGTTAGGAATATTAAAGATATACAATGTTTATTTATAATTCAAAGCCTCTATTGTTATTCTTAAGAGATTCTGAAGAACTTTCTAGAATATCTGATGTGGGTTACATACTTAGTTGAATTTGGAATTATATGAAAACAGAATCGTTAATTTTATCTTGGATTTTTTACATAATTGTTTCTTTATTTATGTATCAATTTTTATTTTTTACGTGCATATCATTTTTTCTTATTTCATAATGTTATCGAGGTAACGTCAAAATATTAATTCGCCGTTGTGACAGTTGAAATAAAGTTTTAAAATTATGTTGAAATAAAATAGTTTTGAAATTATGTTGAAATAAAATAGTGTTTAAAATTATGAAAACCAGCGTAATACACCATGAAACTCGCTATAATAAATTTACATTATCATATAACCACCTCCGAAATAGAGATTTTATTATAGTTATTTGTTTAACTGTAATTTGGTTAATTACACGTTTATTGCAATGCAATTTTAAGATAGTATATTTCATTTTAAAAAAAATATTCTGAAAAGCAATGTAGAAAGCTTTCTACTTCCAACATTAAAAAAAAGAGCTGTATTTTCACTATTCTATCAAAATATATTATTCCAAATGTGTGGAAATATTTTATTGATGCAAAATCTTTGGTATGGATTCATTACATCTGCTGTAAGATTATTGCATGTGATATGTGACTGTTGTCAAAAATTTGCCGTATGTGATGCGTGGTTTCAATCCTAACACGAAAATTCCATAAGCATTGCAGTGTTGATTCGCTTGCTATCAAACGAGCAGTGCTACAAAAAACTCTTCCCAAAAGAAATAAAATAAAAAAGAAATAACTTTAATTCTGATTAGCCCCAAATTTTATTTTTGATCATCTGAAATGTATTTAAAAAATTATTTGTGTGTTGTTTTTTTTTCGGTGTGTGAGTTTTTACAGATAGAAATGAATATGTATACTAAACCAGATGGTTTCTATCGCTCGAAACCATGAAACAGTGGAAGAGAGAAAGCAAAAAAATTAAGATAAGGGATTTAATCTAGGATATGAAGGAACAATTAGTTGAGTGCCAAATCTGAGCTGCAAAATTTTATGCCAAGCTACTGCTAAATTCAAGACGAGATAACATATTTTTATGCTTTCGAGTGCAAATTAGCGTTCAGTATTTTAATGATTTTGAAGCCAATTTGGCATTTTGTACCTTAAAGATTTCGAGAGCAAATTGGCATTCTGTACCATACTGATTTCGAAAGCAAATTGGCGTCCAGTTGAACGAGTCTGGTGTATTCTGACTTACTGCGACTGTAAAAAACTCTCCCACCACCAATGTAAGACGTTATAGTAAAAAACAAAGGGCGGAGGAATGTGGGGAGAGGACTAAAGGAAGGGAGAGGACTAAAGGCCGTTCCACGCTACCAAGGGGTAGCGTGGAACGGCCCCTGATCACTACTGAGGAAGAAGGGTGCCGAGAACTATAATGACAATTTATTCAATATCCTGGCTGTATATAACTTAATGTATATAGAGAATACTATTTTAATCAAAATATTACAAATACACGATGTACATGAATCCTGTATAGTCAATGACTGGGGTAACTTTAAGCATCTATGTCTCCAAGATGTTAAAATATCCTGATTCTTAATTCATTTTCTGCGTTCGTTAATTATTTTTTTTATTTCCGTTATTTATTGAACCCTTCGCGTAAAAAAATTAAATAAAAATGAAAGAATGCATTTTTAAAATAATGTTTGCAGCCTTAATAAATGTCGTGTCTGATGTTTTGTTGTGTGTGGGTTTTGACTTTTGACATTTGATAAAGTATCAACGATATGATGCCTCCTATCAATTTATAAAAGTTTCCTGGTCAAATGAAAAGTAAGCAAACTTCATCCTGATGAATTTCTATTGAATAAATCAACACCGAATCGTGAATCTGATCGAACAGCAAATAACATAGCATCATTCACTGAAAAGAAATCAATAAAATTGCAAATCCGCATTTGTTTAAACAGTAAGTGGAAACGGTTTCTGCAACAGCTGAATCTAAATTTCGCAAATAAAATTTTCCAAATGGCAGAAGGTGTCTTTTTCACCTGCCACTGACTAATACTTAAAAAAATATATTGGCAGCTTTATTGGCAATCTTTCTAGTTGCCAACGAAATCGTTCAACTTTTGTATAACCCTTACATTCATTTTACTGATGAATAATGCTAATAAAATAAATAAGATTTTGTTTTTATTTTAAATGTTTTATTTAAGAATAAGAATAGGGGAAAGAATAAAATTTCAAAATAACAACAAGCAATTATGATAATAATTTGCTTCCGAATTTTATTCATAAACACTCGTTAATCAAGCCATTTTTTTTTCAAAGGAATCCATGTAAAATAGGACAATGCGTTCCATTTCGAAAAATAAATCTCAAACAAATTAAAATAATTTAATTTATTATTTATAATGCATGTTTTTTAAACAAGAAAATTGTCTCACGAGATTAGTTTTTGGTACAAATTTGAGAAAATGAGACACAATATTATCATTAAATGAATTTGTAGCTTTCATAGCTACTACTTTATTAAGTTGATACTTCTCAACATACGATGCAAAAATTCAGCATTTTGATTATTTCACAAAGAGAATATTACATCTATTATTTCTTCCTCTCTCTTAACGCAGCTTTTTGCTGTGACACAGTTTTTAGTTTAGTTTTGTTTAGTTATATTAACGTCCCATTTTAAAGCAACACTAGGGTTATTTTGGGACGGACTTCATAATTTTGAACCGCGGTCAGATGACGAGACGATACCTGAGCTTGCACGCCCTCTCTTCACACCACACCACACCAGCGGGTCTGTGACACAGAACGTACATCCATAAGCTTTTCGATAATTCTGGCTATATTTCTCCATTATATCATCGATGTCGCTGCTATCCACTTCCAGTTTCACAGTCCGGACCAAAGACAAAATCTCATCGTTTATGTCTCCTCAGGTGTTTGCTTAAAACCCTTCGGAGTCGCTTTCGACAATGATATCCACCCAAAACTTAGTCCATGTGGACATAACGTTTCTCTTCAAACCAGCGCTCAGCTCAGAATGATGCAGGCCACTCCAGTATGTGACGTCACGGTGACTCCTCGCTGCACCGCTCATTCTGCGAAACATTGTTTATTAAATGAGTCATGTTTTAAAATTGTGCTATGTTCGTTATGCGAGTCAGTCATTACGAGAGGTGATCGGTTTGATTGTAATTAAAAAGATAACTAGATAAAAAGTAAAATAGAATGATTTAGTTCATTACTTTAAAATAAAATGTTAAATTTGGAATAAAGAAAAAGTTTACTTAATTTTGAAATTTATAAATAGCTTCATTCATTTTTCAGCTGAGAAATGTTAAATGCTTTCTTACATATTTTGTAATATAAACATACGTAACTCTGTAGAAAAATAGTAGAAATTTTATAGTCGAAAAATAACTTTGAGAAGTTTAAACACGATAGCAGTTACTAAGGTATTCAATAAATGAATTTTGGCACAAACACATGATAGCACATGTATATGTATCATTTAGAAACACAAAATATCTGTCCATGTATAATATTGATATTCTCATTTACGAATTACTACTACCAAAAGAAGTCTTTTTTTATTCTTGTAATCGTAAATTTTGGTTTTGATATTCAGTTCTGAGTTAATATCTGATAGATTTTTAGCAGAAAGACAAATTTACCATTTGAGTGGTCTTCAAACTAGCTCCTTACGGTATAATGCGGAAGTTAGGAAGGGAGGGACGGTTTAAGAGTCATCTTCGACATTTGACAATGATTCAAAATTAAGAGATGCATCCCAAAATAACCCTCGTGTTACTTTAAACTGGGTCGTTAATTTAACATGAATTGGTCCTCTCGTGTGAAGTGGAAGTTTAGAAGGGGGAGGGGTACCAGCTCAATTATCGTCCTCCTCATTTGACCGCGGCTCAAAATTACGAGGTCCGTCTCAAAATAACCATGGTGTTGCTTTAAAACGGGACGTTAATATAACAAAACTAAAACTAACTGAGCTGAACAAAACTCAAATTATATTAATATTATCAAATATTAACATGCAATGATTTAAGCAAGTTATGATTATTTTGTTAACCTGCTAAGCCCAAGTGAAACAGTAGATACGTTTTTAAAAAATTAATTACTGAAATAGTATTAAAACTCTAACAAAACAAATTTTTAAAAATCAGTTTCTATTTTGTGGAAATTAAAAATGAACCTTCTTGATTTGCTATTACCTTTTTTTTTTCGAAGTCTTTACTTATAATAGCAAATACTTTACTTATAATAGCAATTCACAATAAATAAATAAAATAAATAAATTTGAGCTTGCGGCTTAGAATCTTTCATGTTATTTTAATATCTGGGATAAAATTGAATATAACCATAATTTTAAAATAAAGGGATAATTTTGCTTTTATTTAGCTATAAAACAATATTAATCTATAACTATATTCTGCTTCGATAATTTTTATTTAGTTTTAAAATGTATTGATTTATGATTATAACGTGCTTTCATAACGAATTGTCGCGCAGTCGTTATTTCCTTCCGCATTATTTCTCTTCCTGTTTCAACTTCATATAAACTTCTGCCATAATTTGACACTTCAATACACGATTTTTTATATCAAAATAAAAAAAATGATTTTGGGGTGGAAAATTTACATATAACAATAAAAAAAACAGAATTTTAAAAATTTATGTTTAACAATTTTTAAATTCGTAATTCCATTCAAAAAATTCATTTTTTTATAAAATCTATTTTAACTTTCTATTTATAAAAATTCTAATTAAATATTCTATTCTAAAAAATTATATTCATGAATAACATGAGTAATAAATTATATATAAGATATGATATAGCATAAAGTGAAAGAATAAATGAACTTTCCCAAAAATTTTCATTGAACACAAGGTATAATTAAGCTCCATGTAAGACAGAATTCCTACAGCACTTATTAAATTCCTTTGAAAAAATGACTTCTTTTTACAGCACCGATAGATTATGTAGTTAGTATTATCGAAACTTATAGTGATGAAATGTGAATTAATCACATTTAATCACTACATATTTTATTGTGAATGTTTTTTGTTTGCAATGAAGGGATTTTGTATTCAATTTTTCAATCACGTCCTCAAGTATCTGAAATTTTAAATAACTACCCGATCATAATATAATTTTTTAGTTGTTTTAAAGCTCTTAATATCAATTAATTATTTAAAAAAGACCAAACATTAGTTCCACAGACGCGGTATGATTTATAAATTAATTTGAGAGGTATTAACTTTTAATTTTTTAAAAATTATGAATCGTAGAATATATTACAGATTAAAAAATAAATAATAGAAAGGGAAAAAGGTTTTAAAAATGGTTTTAATAATATAGTAAATGATTGAAGATAATATTTTTATTGAAAATTGATAATATAATCCTACAAAAGAAATTGTTGGATTTTGATTGATGGTTAAAATGTATTATATATTATATATATGCAGTACAATTATAATTTCCTTTGAGTATTTTTTATCTTAATCTCAGTTTTTTTATGGTTTTATTTAGATAATATCAATTTTATTCATTCATAATAATAACTTCTGAGATTATTATTGCTTTAAAACATTTTTAGATCGTTTTAAAATTTAAGAAATTACTTTTCCAGTAGTAGAAATTTTATTTCTGTACAGTTTTTCGTTTAATTATAATACTTTTATTTCTGAATCTAAGTACTCAAAAAATATAAACACGTTTAACACATTCACATACAAGTAAACATCAAGCTTTTAACAGTTTAAGAAATATAGAGAAAGAAATATTTCAATAATTCCAAAGAAATATTTCAATGATTTCAATAATAAAGTCGTTTTATTTCGTGTTGAATTGCCCTTTATTTACAAAGAATTAGAAGCTTGATTAAAACTAAAGAAAATATTTATTTATGAAGTGTCAGAACATTTGCGTCATTGATTTTTATTGCCTCTTAACACAGACATAGACAAAGAAGCAAATTATCACCCATGATTTTAGGCGATAATTTCAGTTAATTATCTTTCACGAATATACTTCATTATCAAAGAAAAAATATTTTGCGTCATAAAATTATCAAACTATAACACTTCATTCTCGTGCGAGATTTCTATTCACTGATAAGGGAAGATATCCGAGATCTTATATTTCTTATCTTGGTGTGAAGATGTTTGACATTTACAACCTTCTGTGAATTTTGTCTTCGATAAGCGCCTCTGAACTTTGTCTTTTAGTAAGCCTTGAATCCCTACACGCTTTGGATAATCTGGATCTTTTTTTCCCCATTATTTAAGCATTTACGTGTATTAGATATGATATGATAAGTTTTGAGACTTTTTATGTCTGTTCTGATAATCATTATTTCACATAGCATATAAAGAACTTCTTAGTTACTATCAATGTTGTCACAACAAATCTCTCTGTTCCGGGATAGTCATTATCACTTTTCTGAAATAAAAGATAATGAAAGGGATTTTCTAAACACGTGTTTGCAAAAATTTATTATATCAACTGAAGTAATATGAAAAGGTATGAATTTCATTTTTTGGAAACTCATAAAATATGGCGTGTTAATTGGCTTTGAATGGACAATGGCATGAGACTGAATATGAGAAAGTATTAATTGCATGCCGTGGGGGTAATGTCTGAAACTGTTCTGAAATTTAAAACTCACTTCAAACGCCTTGATGTTTGAACTACATTCACTGCATGACAATATAAGTAACATATTAAATCAATGGATGAGCTGGGCTACTTGAAAAAAGTAAAACACCTTGGAGATCCAGGCACCCATATCTATTAAAACAGCAGTATCTTCACCATTTCTAGAAATAAGTTAAATCAAGGTATATGCGCAAGTATATTCGAGAAGATTCAAACTCCTTGATGATTCATCTACATTGACTAAAAAATTGCATGACAATTTAAGTAACATATTAAAACAATGGATTTGTTGGGGCACTTGGGAAAAGTGAGACTTCTTGAACAATACCCACCCATAGCTCCCATATCTATCAAAACAGCAGAATGTTCACCATTTCTAGAAATAAGTTAAATCAAGGTATATGCGCAAGTATATTCGAGAAGATTCAAACTCTTTGATGATTCATCTACATTGACTAAAAAATTGCATGACAATTTAAGTAACATATTAAAACAATGGATTTGTTGGGGCACTTAATAATTCCTGGAGTATATAACATAACATAACATATATTCACTAAAAATTAATTATCCTTGATGAGATTTTATAGTAGTATCCACGAGTTCTCAGTCTGTAAAACAAGGATTCTTAAAATTGTGTCTCGAACTTTTGGAATCCTTGGAATAAATTTAAAGAATTTTGATTTGACATTTTGCGTTTTCTTGATTTAACTGTATTTATGCTATGTGGCTTTGTTTTCAAAGAGGTTAGAAAACCCACAAAGAATCATACCAAGTTACATTTTACATTTTCTTCGTTCTGTCACGGTTATAGATATCATATCTTTATAAATGATAGACGAAAGATTTTTTCTGTGAAGTAATTCCATTATGTTTAGTCGGACACAACATATAATTATCTCAATACATAACAATATTGACTAAAGTTTGCATGAGCATGACTTTGATTAAGAGTATGGAAATTAAATTCTGATAATTTGACTCCTTTGACTTTTCGTTTTGATTCTTGTTAACATTTACTTTAAACAGCATTATATCATTTGTACTATAACCCTATTTTTAAATACCACGAAAATTGCCTTTTTATAATTACTGATTACGATTTGATTGAAGAATGAGATGAAAACGATAGTTTTATTTAATTTATTCATCGGCTTTCTTTGAATGGCAACAGATTTAATCAGTTGAGTAATTCAGGGTAATAAATTACACTTTAAGAAATCGGAAGAATGAATAATAAACTATGTAATTTAACAAAATAAATAGTTTATTTCTCATTTAATTTGTCGTAAAAAATATTATACTCATTTGGAGAAATTGAATATTTTTTAAATAAAAGTTCTTATAAGTGTGGAAACCAAATTATAAAATAAATTTTTTTTAAATGATTTTTAATAAAACGCAACCAACTTATCATAAATACAGGAGGTATTTAATCTATATCTATATCTATACTTATAATAAAGCTCAATGTGTTTGTGTGTGTGTTGGCGCTCTACAGGCCAGGTCATTTGACATACAGCTACTAAATTTGGTACATGTATACCTTAGAAGTCGGGAATGTGCACCTGGGGTCCCTTTTTTTGAAATTTTAATTAGAATTTTAATTATTAATTAAAAACTAACTTTCTCGCCAAAAAAATCTTCCATTTTCCCCACCGCCAACTTTTCCGCCAAAAAAATCTTCCATTTTCCCCACCGCCAAATGAGTAAGGCTTAAATTTTTTTCTCACAACAGTAATGAGGCTAGGGTTAACATTTTTCGGCGGATTATTTCAAACGATTCTGTTTATTTTCTTAATGTTTGATGCATTTAAAATTAAACATTGTTAATTAATCCATGTTTCAGATTCATTCTGAAGTACTTTTGAATTAAAATATCACAGAATAAAGGAAATCAAAAATGTATAATCTACATAGCGTTACCCCAACTGGCGTAGAAAAATTCACGCATTTGCGTTACCGGAGCTGGCGAAGAAAATTCACGCATGCGCATTATGATTGTTGCCATGACAACCGTTATCAACGGATGATTTAAATTATTTTTAGGTTAGTTGCATACTTTTGTAAGTAAATTGCATTTATGTTAGTTATATATTTTTTGTATATGCTTATAGTTTTAAGTACATCGTTTTTTAAGTAGTTTTTTTAAACCTGTTTTAGACCGATTATTTTAAAGGATTCATTTTATTTTCTTAGTGTTTGATGCATTTAAAATTAAACATTGTTAATGAATCGATCTGTTCATGATGAATCTGAGAAAATTTTGTTGACAAATTCTTGAGATATTACATAAATTAAGAAAGATATTCTTTAGTGCCCATAAAGTTTAAACGCTCAGTGACTCTATTATCAGCATTATATTATTAAAAAAATGCTTTGTTTCAGTAAAAAATATTATGATATTAATTGCAGAATTTAATTTAAAGCATAAATTCTACGAGGGGTAACAGAAAATTAGAAAATACATATTACGTTATGACTGAAGGCCTTTATAATATTATGAGTGAATTATATGACTATCAAAACTTGGAGTTTTAAAATATTTTGCTGAAGAATCTATTAAAGATGGAATTGCATAAAATATTTAATTATTAAAATTTGAACGAACATTAAGATTGGCGAACCGGCTGGTCGCCAAAGGCTGCTAGTAATAAAATAAAATTTAACAAGCCAACAAGAATCTTTTGTCTTATACAACGGTACAATATGATTATTTTGTGTTAGGTTTCGTAAATATTATGAGGCGAATCGAATATGCATTTTAGATTTCTTTTCTTTTTGTTTTCTGTCCAAAATTTAACATAAATGGGCAATTTTCGGATCAAGATTACATTCTATTATTCTATCTTTATATATATATGAGTTAAGTTCGTCACTTTGTTCAAATTCACGGGACATCGAAATGTAGAGACAGTCTATCTAACAGTCAGAATATATTATTTTAGAGTAAAAACATATACCGAAATTTATCTATCTAACTTGATATCATCTGGTGCGTTATTTGCTTTAGAAATCCATGTTTATCTATAGAATGTTTATCTATAGAAATCATGTTTTAGATGATTTTATTGCCCTCAGGATTGATGCGAAGTTTGCAAGAAGAGTGCTTTTTTATACATCTAAAAAAATGTCCACGCGCAGAAAAATATAATTTGTAATATTCTTAAAACGTTTCAAATTTACAATAAATCAACAGAAAAAAATAAAATGTAATATATAAAAATCTCATGTCACGGTGTTTGTATTCGTACTCCACCGAAACGGCTCAACCGAGTTTTATGAAATTTTTTATGTGTATTTGGTAGGTATGAGAATATGTCGTAAAGTATATTTCATAACGCTAGGTAATTAGGGTGTTCCTATCCACGTTCACCGTACACTGAGGAGATCAATGCTTGCTTGAAATCATCGCCGCTGTGGCGTAATGTTGAAAACGTCCAGCTAAAAATAAACACGCGCGCCCAAATACTACAAGATCCATTCTCGGATCAATTGTTAGATATCGTCGATGGAAAAGTTGCTGTCTATGAAAATACTGGATGCATAAAATTGCTCACTAATTTCTACACTGTCGTTGATTCGCAAAATGTTGTCATTGACCGCATATTTTCCGATGTACGCACACAATACATAAATAATGCGTGGCTGGCAGAAAGAGCCAATTTGGCAGCAAAAAATATGGACGTCGACAATTTAAACTTCAAGATACAGCAGTCGTTGCTTGGCGACTTGGTATCATACAAATCGATCGATACAGTTTGCGATGCTAACGAAGCTGTAAATTATCCAACAGAGTTTTTGAATTCACTGGATTTGCCAGGCATGGCACCACACCTTCTACGACTGAAAGTTGGATCTCCGGTTATTTTACTTCGGAATTTGAACCCACAACGGCTGTGCAATGGCACGCGATTGGTCATTAAAAAATGGATGAAAAACGTTATCGAAGGCACCATTTTGAATGGCAAATTCCGAGCCGAAAATGTTTTGTTGCCAAGAATTCCAATGATTCCCACAGACGTGCCAAATGAATTCAAACGCGTTCAATTTTCTATTAAATTGGCATTCGCAATCACAATCAATAAGTCGCAAGGCCAAACGATGTCTGTTTGCTGTTTAGATTTGGGCACACCATGTTTTTCACACGGACAATTATACGTGGCATGTTTTCGCGTAGGCAAACCATCGAGCTTATTTATGTTGGCTAAATACGGACTGAGAAAAAATATCGTACACTCAATTGCTCTTCGAAATGAATATTGATTTTCTTTATTTCATTTTTATACTTAAGGACAAAAAATATATTACTTTTTTCACTTTCCTTAAAATTTTTAAGAGATCAAACAATGTATATGTTCGTTATGTTAATGAAATACATTGTATTGAGAAAATGAATGGTTGGTGTTTTTTTTTTGTTTTTATAGGCGATCATCGTCTACAGCGCTCCATTCCTCTTTCTGTCATAAATCCCATCCCCACTCACTTAGAATACATTCTTTATTTTTTAATTAACAACCAAAATATTCAATAGAAATAATTTATAAGGCAAAACAACATTTGCCGGGTCAGCTAATAAAAAATAGCTATGCTTAGTAGAAAATAACTATGTCTTCTAATCAGTTTTTGCGCTTATATTTTGAAAAAAAAAAAAAAAACACCCGCATAATGGCGCATGCGCAATATGCGTTCATGAGTGCTGTCCATATATATATATATATATATATATATATATATATATATATGGACAGCACTCATGAACGTATAGATATACAATGTCAATCTGTTAATAAATTTAGACCAAAATTTGATTTACAATTCCAGTAATAATATCTCATCTATCTGCCTCATTACTTTTTTAAGTTATAGTGTTAGTCATAATTAAAAAAATTCTTTCGTATCAAAGATGTTTAAAACGAATAAATTCATCAAACTCTGAAAGTCAGTTTTGTTTGGCAACATTATTTATGTATTCTTTTATTCTTTGTATGTGCTTCATATATAAGAAAGTGAAATATTCTTCAAAAAAACATCAAAAATTTTAACTGATGAGAAAAAATAACAGAAAGAATTATGTATCAATATTATCACTTTCCTTTAGAATAAATGCTCATGAAACAACACGGTGTATTTAAAATGTCCTTGACACATTTTCTTAGAGGCTTTAAAAAAACACTTTCCAACAGTACTGACTTAAAGTTACTGATAAAAAAAAAGAGATAAGCGTGCTATTTGAACCATCTTTGTCACTTTTAAGCAAAATATAACAATATTAACATTATATTTCTGCACACGTTTCAAGGTTTTTAAAACGGATATCATGTGCAAAAACACTTTCTTGAATAGATTAGTCCAAAAAAATCCGGTTTAAGGAAGAATTTTATAGGCTTATCTAATGCTTGATTTTCGATGATGTTTTCAAAACAATATCTCGAAAGTTGTCAGAGTATCATTAAATAAGACATTTGGTAACGGTATTTACTTTCAACAGAAAAAAATAGTTATCACATATAATATAAGAATTTTATATCTAGAATCTACAAATGTATGAATTGCATAATATAACAATGAAATCAGAGCATGGATTTCATCATCATTTTATAAATGAACGATGAATTATAAAATGAATGTTTTTGAATGGAATGATTTTTTCGAGAAGCTTTGCTTTAATCACTGATGACAGTTCTTTACAAAACCGGCGGAAGTGGTCCTTTCAAAACTTTCTCGTGCTAGCGAACACTGGCTTTCAATACTTATATAATATTAACTTTTGGCATGAATTTAGCATTTTTGCTAAATCTATCGTATAATCCTTGGAGAGTTATTTGGCGATTAATTCCTAGCATATAGTTAATAGTATCCGAAAATCGAATTTACACCCGATTCCCACCCGACTAAAGCAAAACTTTGACCCAAAATTACACTTGTAGTCATAAAATCTCATACTAAATGTGATGTGTTAAAATAATCCCTTTTTTCAGTTATGGCGTTGTTGTGAAAGCTTATAAGCCAGTCGTCAGATTCACTTGACGCAGCAACGCAATAACGCAGCAACAGCATCAGCAACCACTCACCCACACATGCTCGCCATAACGCTTGGCGCTACTCAAATGGGTACAGGCGCATTAGAATCAACAGCTAATACATCACCACTCAACAGCCATATCGTTCGTCTCACCTCTGACTCACTGGAGGGAGAGTCTGTGGTGAAAGCTTATAAGTCAGGTAACAGCTACACTACCCAATCAATTGCTTTTGTATCGTGGTCATGTTACTGGGCCACAAGGTCTCAGGTTCTATCTTCGCTCGTATCAATTCCCTACAGCGCTTACATGTTTTTAAAAGTATAGGCCGACAAACAGTTAACTCCTTTTTAAGTATGATTGAAAATTCGATTTGTATCTAGACCATAAATGCAGATTCTGAATATAGAATTTCATTTATCTAGATCTCTTCGTTTTGCAGTTATCGTCTTAACTCATATTCGAAAAGCCGGATAGATAGACTTGCTCCAAACTGAATTTGCTCAAAATTTCATAGAAATCTAAAAAAAATTGATATAAAAACCATGTACAAAATTTCATCCATCTGGCTCAAAGTTTTTTTAGTTATCATTGTTACAGACAGATAGATAGAGAGATGGTCATTTTCCAAAAATGTGTTTATCGAACTCAGGGAGCTCTGGACTGTGGAGATTCGTGAATATCTCGAGTTTTTTGACGATTATTATACTTTCTCTCTACTACGTGTAGGAGAAAGTACAGGTCTCTACTCCTACACGTAGTAGAGAGAAAGTAATAATAAATATATTTAAAGTAGGGAAATATTAATCCTCTCTTCCTTCAGGCATGCAAATCATAGCTTTTATATTTCTAGTATAATTCTTTTTATATTGAACGATTTAGACTTAAAATGAACTATAAGTATAAAAATATCAATAAAGTTATCTCAGGAAAAATTTGGTTGCATTAGTTACCTGAAAATTGTAGATTAATACTTTCATTTGCATTGAAGTGGGAAACTGATTCGGATCGTATGGATGTCACGGTTCGGGATTCATTTACTTAAGAACTGAAGAGGCAAGTGAAAAAAAAAAATTGCAATCTGTGGAAGCAGCGACTTTAAAAAAATATAACTAAGACTGGTTACCTGATAATTTATAGATTAATACTTTCATTTGTACTGAAGTGGGCTACTGATCGGATATGGTATAGTTATCACAGCTAGGAATTCATTTACTTAAGAACTAAAGAAGCAGGTGAAAAAAAAAAAAATTGCAATCTGTGGAAACAGTCACTTAAAAAAAATCAAATAAAGACTGGCCATCTGATAATTTGCTGATTAATATTTTCGTTTGTATTGAAGTTGGCAACTAATTTGGATGGCAATTATTATAATCCAAAGCAAATTTACTTAAGAACTAAACTAGCAAGTGGTAAAAATTTTATAATCTGTTGGAATAGCAACTTTTAAATTAAAATATAACAAAATAAACTTACAAGTGATTCGTTATTTTATTGTTGTTTAATTTTGAAGTTATATAATTTTTTTTATTTACTTGGTTAAGACAATGTTATAAATTTTTTGGAAAATGTATTTCCTAATTTCAGTGAATAAAATTCTGCGATTATTTAGTTTATATGTCGCTTATATGCAGTGCAAATGGTTGCTATATTTAGAAATTTTAAAAAAATATATTTTTTTAATAACAAAAAAGTCAGAAAATTTAATAGACAAACAAGCGTATCAAAACAATTTAAAAAGGTCAACATATAAATTTTAATAATATCTATTAATTTAAATGAAAATTATTCTATTTAGAATATCCATATTATCTTATAAAAAATAGCAACAATATTCAAAACATTTGTTAGCTTTTTGATTTATTACTTAATTTATGAAACATTATCTAATCTCTTCACCATCTTTCGAAATGATCATCCTATTCTCGTCTAAAAACCAGATTCATAAAACGATTTCGAAATAGTATTTTATGTTTTGCGTCAGCGAAACTCGTGAAGGGAAACGTGATTTTGGCGAGTGAGGTCGTTTCTGCGTGTCGTTTAACGAGCAGTGTCATTTTCAGGCGCTCACGATACGAAAAGGAAGCTGATTGAAGAAAAAACATAAATATAGATTTTGCTACTGTGAGATATTTTTAAATTACTTAAGCGTTTCTTTTATGGACATACTTTTTTAATGCACGATGATATTTCAAATAGTGGCGTTTCGCAAATCTTCAAAGGGTTTTTAAAATTTGGAATAGTATCTTCGCATGTTGTTTATTTGTTAAAAAATTAATTTTATATCGTTCTTTCTTTACTTTCTGTTCCTTATTATTCTTTATTCCAACTTATTATTTATATTTTTCTTTCATTTATTTAACTTATTGTTCCTAGGAAACATTTAACAAGCATTCATGAAATATATTATGGATACATCGGTTTGGTGCAATCAAATTAATGTTACTAGAAATTGTTTGGTTTGATTTGCATTTAATTTTAATGCGAAATTTATTTTCACCATCACGAGATTGCAAGATTTATTTTTCACATCCTTCTCGAATAATCAGGTCACTCATGGTCATTGAAGAAGGCAACACCTGCATCGGCGAATCATTTCTTCATACATCCATGTCATGCCAATATGAAAACTTTTGTACCTAGAAGGCAGCTTTAACATGCAATAAATGCACACAGGCGACGAATCTTCGATACAGTCTGGTTTCTAATCTGCAGTTGTTCAATTTCGAATCAATACTGATCCCAGAGTCTTGCTGTCTGCACGTTACGGTAGAATGAATCCATATATTTAATATTATAAGAAAAACCACTCAAAAAATAGCCACTCAGCTCCAAATACTAGTCCGATTTCACCAATTTTTCCTTCATATGAAAGCTCATGACCGCTCGATACGTGATCAATGTCTATTACCTCCCACAACTTTTCATTTATGAGAGGAGTCGAAAAAACAAAAATTCCTTATAGATTCTCTATGGGGAAACAGCGCGACACAATTTGACAACCCCAGCTACTTAACGGATTATAAAATTTAATTTATGAAATACTCATGACCCTTCGATACATCTTCAATGGCCATGTGATCTTTTTTTTTTTCTTTCCATTTGAAGAGCCCTCAGTTTAAACTACTGGAGCGGTTTTGCTACTTTTTGCTGCTAATTTGACAATTTCATCACTTTGTGTGAAATTGTCAAGTTGTTATTATGATTGTGCAAATTTTACTCATATTATTATAACTGTACGTTTGTTGTGTTAAAATGTAGTTCATTAACGTTTGCTGACATAATTGAATTATTCTTATTAACATTAGCTGTCTTCGGCGTCCATATCAATATCAATAGTCATGACGACAAATGTTTATGAAATGCATCTTATCGAAATAAAAGAAAGAATTATTTTTAAACTATGACAACATAAATATGATGGAAATTTAGAAACTATGTTTAGAAAGTAGCGAAATTAATTGGGAGGGAAATTAACGAAATTGGTCTAGTTGTTTTTTTTTTCTCAATATTTTTCGAAAGTGGAGTAGTGAGGGCCCTTAGCGATGTATCTAGGATTCGTGCGCCTTCATACAAAATAAATATTTACAAAATTGGCACATCAGTTATTTTATTTAGTGGTTGTGGCCGGAGAACTTTGTCAGAATTTTTCCCTCGGAAAATGCTTGTGAAATGATGCTTATTATTAAGTATAAAACATGTTTGTTGCATAACACGTATTATAAAACAAGCGGGAAAAAAAGAGAAGGTAATTTATTTTATAAGACATATTTGCAAGACAAAAATTAACAACCTCGAATTCTATCTATTAGAATGTTCGTTTTGAAGGGAAACATGTTACCTTTTTATTCTGTGAAAGTTCGGAGAATCTTATTTCTCCAAACTTATGAAATATCTCTCCAAATGGACGATGGTTGAGAGAAAGGAACCGCCGATTTGATATGAAATTCATTTTATCATTGGTAAATTACTTTTATATGAAATAAAAAAATGGTGAAATGGTTATAGTATTTGTGTCTGAAATAAAGCTTCTTTGACTTTACCAATTATTTTTAAATATATAGATGATAAGAGAACATCTGGTTCCCGAAGATAGTTAGTAATGATTTAAAGTATAGAAGAGAAATTTTAAAGCTGTAAATTGACAACAACAACAAAAAAACGCCTTACCAAGACTATGTAGAGATTAAATATATTATATATTGATTATGTATTATGTAATAATTAAATGTAAAAGGCCTTGAACGTTACGCAGTTAATTGTCTATTGCCAGTAAAATTTCACATATTTAGTTTTTATTTTCCTCACATTCTTTTGACAAGTAAAAGTTAAAAGAGTAAATAGATGAAATGGGTGAGTACAAAGATCACTATGCATCACTCATTAAATAACAAATATTTTCATTTAAGTTTTTAAGATTTTTTTAAAAAGGAAATAACTTGAAATAAAAAGGAAACCTCAGAACATAATTTACGAAATTCAAGAAGTTTTGTGACTTGTCTTCTTTACTCTAGTGCTGTTTTAGAAAAAAAGAAAATGGAATCATTAATTCGTTAAATTTCTGAAAAGAAATCAGTCTAAAATTTCTACGGGCTTTCATAATTTATTGATTTTATAGAGTATTTATTACTGGATAGTAATAGATACGATAAATCATAAAATGTCTGACTAAGCTTATTATTGACAATGGTTACCAATTTACTTATTTTTTAAGAGTTGGCTGTTTGAAACCGCGCTTACAGAGAAATAAAATGAATGATCATATTTATATAGTACTTAAAGTTTCTTTAAAAATAAAAGCACTATAAAATATATACTGTTACAAAAATCGTCCGATGATTGCGTTGTAAAAAAAGTTTAACTCGTTGGAAAATTAAAAAAAAAATGATGTTTTTTTCACAAAAGAAAACACTCAAATGATACACTCACCATGATCAGATCTCCAAAGAGGAGAATTAATCCTCATATGAGTGCTTCCTCTTTTATAGTTCCCGATAGGGTATGGAATTTTCCCGAAAAATCGCAGATCTCGAGTCCTAATAGAAATAAAGTCCAAATTCTAGAATTTTCACAACCATCATTTTTTTTTGTCTCCAAAACCGCCAATGTCGTGGTCATTGCTCTAGTATCTATTAAGAATCGCTATAAATCTCTCTTTGCAATTAATCATGGCACTGACTTGGAAGAAAATTTACATTATAAGTTCAAAGCAATATTAACAGAGAAATATATAATGTCGCATTACGAAGATTCAGCGAAAAATTTCTCCTTGCATTCAAAAATTTGTTACGCAAAAGCTCGTAGTTATATATAAGATAATTTTTATAAATCTCTACTTATAATAAAGCCGATTGTTGGAAAGATACCTGAGCAAACCTGATGAACTAGTACAAGCCAAAAGTTTTTCGAAGGAAGATTATGTCATTCATTTGATGAAGTTACAAAAATATTGTGGATTTTAAGCTGCTGGGATATGGTATTATTAAAAACTGTAAAATCAGAATAATTAATCAAAGAAATATTTCCTGAATCGATAAATAGTTTAGAAATAAAGATTTTTCCTTGACAGTGGAAGATCGTTCACATCTTTAGTGATTCATAAAATGTTATTGGAATATAGTTGAAAAACGATGTTTTGTTCATCATGAATTATTATTTATTAATATTTTCTTTAAATTGAATGATGAAATTTTTCTTCTTTTAATGATGAAAATAGCAACGGAAATGATTCATAAAAAGCACACTCACTCCAGTTTTTCTTTTCTGTTAGTGCTGATAAGAGCTAGAAATTCTACGAATGAAAGACAATACAGTTGCAAAAAAAGATGGAAAACTGCAATCGAAAGAAAAGTATGCCATTGATAAAAGTCCATTTATTGTTCCACAATTTGCACTTTATTTATTAGGGGCAAATTATTTTTGCTCCAATTTAGTAAAAAAGAGAAAATAAATTTTAAAAAAAAATAAAATTGAAAGGAGAAAATTAGTCATCAAAAATGGATGATATGAATCATTAAAAGTATGCCATAGATAAAAGTACATTATTGTTTCAAAATTTGCGCTTTATTTACTAGGGAAAAATTATTTTTGGACCAATTTAGCAAAAAGGAGAAAATAAATTTAAAAAAATAAAATTGAAAGGAGAAAATGTGTCATCAAAAATGGATGATATGAATCATTAAAAGTATGCCGTTGATAAAAGTCCATTTAGTGTTCCAAAATTTGCACTTTATTTTGTAGGGGAAAATTATTTTTGGACCATTTTAATAAAAAAGAGAAAATAAATTAAAAAAATAAAATAAAATTGAAAGGAGAAAATGAATCATCAAAAATCTGTTTGCCAAAAATGTAAGACATTGAAAATTACAATACCAAGAAATTCAAGCAATATATATGGTAAAAAAAAGGGAAATTACTATATATTAATTAAAAATTAAACTATTAAATGAATGTGATTAAAATTCTATTTCCTTATGAGTGCATATAACTGAGCCTTTAATTGAATAAACAATACATGCAACTGAACTTTAAAAAAAATTGCTTGAAACACAAGATTTTTATTAGAACAATCATTTTTCAACTTTTAATTTGTAATAAAAATACATTCTTAAAAAAAATATTTTATTATTATTGTTACACTGCGCCAGAAAAACTTAACAGAACTGCATATTTATTTTTGATTTTTTTTCCTTCTACTGAAGCATTTCGGTTATCCCGAATTCACTGTAATTTTCAGGAGAATTTTTCTGTGCAAACATCTATTAATTAATTTAACAAGAATAAGTAACACAATCAAGCAATAAACAATAAAATAGTGCTTCAATGAAAAGTTGGCTTGGTATCTAAATTTGGCGACGACTTATAGAAAGTCAGAGAGGTAAACACATAAAACTTAATTGGCGTCTTAAAAAACACTGCCAAACAAGTAGATCTTTTCTGTTGTTTTCCATCCCAATCAAAAGAGAAACGGTATTTCACGAGATAAGATGAATCTTATTTGCACGAGGTCGTAAACCCGAATGATCATAGCGAGTTGGTCATAATCATTGTCAAGGATCTATCATCTCGTCGCTGCATGCAGCTGGATGAATCAGGTTGAATCTGCCTTTTTTTGACTGAGTGCCGCCTGGTTGCCAAAGAGGGCAGATCTTTTACTTAGATGAATGAGGGTGGATTTTTGGCATTATTCGCACTGAGTAAAGACGCTCGTCATCAGTCAAGATTAATTATTTCTCAGGAAGTCTTCATAAGAGAGGAAGTTTTTTATCATCAGAAAAAAAAACACTTTACAGTGATTAGTGCGGGCAGCTGCAAAACCGATGCATTCTGGACGATAACTAGAACGGCGACATCTGCTTAGATGAATTTGTTTGGGAAAATAATAATTTCGGAATTTGATTGGAGGTTTTTTTTTTGTTATTGTTTTTGCGTTTGCATAGTGTCGGGCAAGAATTTGTTACTGAGAAGTGCGAAATGCGTCATATTAAATGATGTGTGGTCGATTTGGCTTAGTTGAAAACGATTTATTGGTCATCAGTCACACCTGTTTTTCTTTGTTATGATCTGTTATCAGAAAAATTGATTCACATCATAATGAAAGCAGAAGTAGATAAATGGTTTTTGCTCTGATGTGTATTTATCCATAAATTAGCGAATATTTCTTGATGACGGAGAAGAATTTCAATAGAACAAACAATTATGTATCTACAAAGAAGTGAAGTTTTTGGAATTTTTAAAGTGTCAAATTTTGAACTAAATCGGTCAAAGAGAAAGTTTGAGTCTGTATTTTCGCGTGCATTTAAACGTGGTAAATCAAAAGCGCGACCACTTAGAAACATTAATTTGGTTCACAGTTTCATTACCAATTTTTGAATCCAATCTGTCAAACGTGTGGTCATTTTTTTCAGGCTGTAATTTCGAATGCTAGTAAATACAATGATTCAATTAAATGAAACTTGTTACGTGATTTTGTAAATGAATTCTAATTATGTGCTCAATTTTCTTTTCAGTTGGTTGAAAAAGGGACCCAAAATGTATATTCAGTTTTCTCTACTACACTATGATACACAATACTCTCATGTGAGGGATACTGAAAATAAAATTCTGAGCTCTCGTACTGATCAAGACCTTGCTGAAGGTTTATAAATTTAGGTGGGCTTAGGTGAGGAAAATGAGGGGGGGGATGAAAATTTCACCATTATTAGAGGGTTGGTGAGTAAATATCGTGGGTACAACTTCCGCTCGTTTAGTTAAGAAAATTTGCAATTGGATTATAAAAGTATTTAATATTTACTCATTTTTCCTTCTTCTCATTTTTAGTTTATTTTTCTCCTTCGATGACAATAACTATTTTTGCAACATTGATTCTTATTGTATTATCTGTTGTGTACTATTCCTATTTTCGCACGCATGTAAATGCTATAGCTGAAAAATATGACGATTTAATGAAATGGAATTTGCTACGCGTCCTGTAACTACAACTATAGTCTTGCATCCAATTTTTTATTTTAGTTTATCGAAAAAAGACCTTATTTCATACGAAATACTCATTTCTGTAGGTTAACTTCAATGATTTATTTCATGATTTTCCTATGCCGTGCTATTTTAGGTCATCACATTTCATTATTTTACTTCTATTTTTTCACCTTTTTAATTAATAAAGTAATTATGCATGCCAAAATGAATATTAATTGCAAAGTTTAGCATTTCCTTTATGAAGATTGCTTAATTTCATCATGCATAGAACGAAGCCGGAACCTTGAGCTAGAAACAACTATTTTAATTATGTTAAACAGAACTGGTTACAACCGGCGGCTGTCGGTGGTGTCTTGCGGTTCCATGCTTTCTGTGTATCATGTCTTCCATGAATAGGTATCCTACTTTAGAATTTATAGTAGAGTTGAACATCGAGCTTCAATAACGAAAAATGTGTATTTATAAAAGATGATCAAATTACTAAATTATTAATCTAAACTTAACGTTGTCTAACAAGAAAATAAATGATCACATTCATTAAAAATTTAAATTATTTTTTTATCTAATATAATTGACAGCACTTATACAAAAATAATATTTATAAGTATGATATTTTTTTGTTTAAGTTTATTGTATAGTACAACAATTCGATTGCGCATGCTTTAACACAATGTTACTTTCTTTTGATGTATTATACCTAAAATTTGATACGTAATTAATATTTTTGGTATAAAGACTATATACCAAATAATTCATGCAGCGAGCTAGATGAACCGAATTTGGTATATAGTCTTTATACCAAAAATATTAATTACGTATCAAATTTTAGGTATAATACATCAAAAGAAAGTGACATCATAATCACGACCACATGAAAATAATTATGATATTTTTCTCTTTAGAAATTACGTAAGTGAGAAGATAGCGATTCTTATTTCAATAAAGAAAAATTCGAGACGAATAAAGATGCCTAGTGAAAAAAAGAAATGAATTATTAAGGATGACAATTGGTTTAACATTTCACATTTAAGCGCTCATGGATATTTCTGGTCAATGTATTAATATAAGCACAAATTTTATGTATTAGAAACAGAAGCCATTTTTCTTTCTGGCGTTTTCTAATTTTATCTATTTTTTAAAACGTTCTATAATATACATTGCTTAATCTAAATCTACTAAATTTAACACGTTGCTATTTCTTGGAAGGTATGTATTCATTAAAAAAGGAATTGTAAACATTTTAATTAAATTTTTGATTAAAAATTAATCAAAATATTTATAATTTTCCTCGATCACTTCAAAGCATGTAATGGTGCACAATCTATTTTAAATTCAAAAAATAAGGTTTTCATTGAAATCAATCTTTTTTTTTCTTTCTCTAACTTAATTGCTTAAAAAAAAACCAAGAATAAAAGTAAGAAATTAAGTATATTTTATTCCGACTCTTTGCCTTATTTTACTTACTGTATTTAATGACATTGTTACTAAATTAAATGCATTTCTCTTTTACATTATCGCTGTTACATAAATAAGAATAATTTTTTAAAACAAAGCTTAGAAAAACCAATCTAGAGACTCGAATATCTTTTAATTTTCTTTTCCCATTTCGTTTCGACCTTTCTAAGTAAAGATATGATTGAAAATGAATCACCAAGATCTGCTTGAGGCTTAAAAATAACCATGATAATAATAACAGTACATTACTAAACATTTTAAATGCACCTAACTACTTTTGTGGCTGATTATATTTGAAGACTGACAAATAAATAATCCAAGCAGAAACCTGATCCATTGTCGTGGTGAAAAAAAGCTCTCGAGAGCTCTCTCGCTCCTTTCATTCTTTCGTATCCTAGCAACGACTGAAAGCGGTTGCTAGGTTACGATGGAGCACTCCAGAGCAACATGCAGACAGGCACCTTATAGATCGAAGAAAGAGTGTTACGGCAGCTGTTTTTCAAAACAAAAACAGGAAGCGTAAACTCAAGAGAAAGACAAACAAATAAGAAAGAGTTTCTTCTTTTTTTATGAAGACTCATGGATAATTTTTCAGAAACAAAGACAGGAAACTGTCCGAGGAATTTTATAATGTAAATAATGTTTTAAATGTTTTTTAGACATTTGATGATATTAATAAAATATTTTTTTTCAGATATATCATCAATAAAATTTAAAAGCTGATTTTCCTTTTATGACAAAGGAAATATCTTCAATTTCTTCCTCTTTCAGTTGCATAATAAGAAGGTTTTCACTTTGAGTTTTTGGGTAACAAACATATAAATTAAAAAAAAACATTTGATGCTATCTGCATATAGAAATTATATTTTATACACTTTAAAGAGTATATATTATATGAGCAAATTTATTCAAAACATTAAGTTAAAATATATAACAATTTATCTTATTGTCATAGTAAATAAGAAAAAAAATCAACAAATTGGTGAATTAAAATTTTTTTAAATAATTGACAATGTTAAATGTTCGCTGAAACCATCCTTGATATAGTAATTATTATTATAAAATATTTTTCTAACAAATAAAATTACTTTCATATAGGACAGTTCCATAATTCTTTCTTTGCACATGAAATAGACCCAACTATCTCTCATTAATACATAATTTTTTTAGAAATTAGGTATTTAAATTAATAAATATTTTTGCGAGTCTATGTTTTATTATTCTACCTTCAGATGATTTTATTATAAATATTTTATTTTTAATTCCGAATTAAAATGTCTATAAAATGAATTCTGATTATTTCTTATGAATAATAACTAATAATGAGAAAATTTGAATTTGATAACAATAAATTGTCAATAATGTCCCTAAAATAATGTTCAGTTGTATTATTATGTCTAAGATTACGTAAATGTAAAAACAGTTTAGTTCAAACATTTTATTTCGTAGCAGGAATTCTCCTTTAATCACTTCCATATGAAAAAGTGGTAATTCTCCAGCCTCAAAATCAGATGACCATGGGTCCGAGACCTGATACAACCAAAGTTCGTGACTTATATGAATCTGGTGTGCATCATAGAATTATTATGGACCTTGTGAATCAACCGTTCTTATAATTCTGTAGACATCTAGACAATATTAGTATAGGCTTGACTTTAAAATTGCGTGATATGAGACAAGTCTATTTTGATGAATTCGAATACTAGCACGAATGAAAATTTGTAGAATCTGTTTGAATTCATTCACAATACTCGATCTATGTTATATTAAAATTGAGTAGACGGGAAAAATACACAGAATTCAACACAATGGAATTTATTTTAATCCTTATATTTCTACAAGTCTAGTTCTCCATTTCAAACTTTCCTCTCATTCGACAAATACACTTGTCTATCTATAATCGGCAATAAGACATCAAGACATACATAATTTATATTTATATATTCATTATTGGGTCGACTAAAAGTCATATGAAAGTAAATAAAAGCTAATTCAATCCCTCAGTGAAAAGGAAAGAGAGTTCTTAAAACACCCGATCGATTTATCTAAAATTTAATCTGACTGGGTTGAAACTTGATAATTTGGTACACTAAACCCTTGCCAATTAATCAATAGATAATTGCGGGTCATCTGAATACAAGTAACAAATGGACAAAACCTCATTCGCAGTTTCAGTTTACCGATCTAAAAATAAAAGTGATTTAAATCAACCAATCAAACATCATGATCATGATTGATCCAAGAACCAATCATGATTGATTTATTCAATCAATCATCTTTGAATGATTATTCAGTAAGGTATACAGAAATGCTTATTTAGAACGGTTGTAGAAATTTTAGTGAAACATATTTTATAGGTAAATTTAGACAATTGAATCTTTGAAACTTTAACTGAGAATCATTTTTAAGCCGTTAAATAAAAATATTTTAATAAGAAATGAGCCCTAAATGCCTCCTTTCTGGATTGGTGGAAGTGAGTCATTGAGTTATATTTAACAAATACACCAATTAGAAAGAAATTTTTGTATGTAATTTTATTAAAATAATAAGATGCTAAAAAATGGCAAACAATGCAATAAAGGAAAGAATTGGTGAAAAAAAATCAAATGATAGAAGTATTTTAATCCATTAATTTATGAATAATTTCATTGGAATTCAGGAAATATTCTTTATTATAAAGTTAAAATTAATAAGTACTAAGTTATTGACACAAAATTGTTTCAATTTCTATCTTTCAGAAGAATTTGAAAAATTAAAATTCATTTCAAAACTTTTTAAAACATGGTTTTGTTAATGTTCTAAATAGAAAAATGCGCTTGAATTATTTTCTACTTTTAATCCTTTAAAGGGCTATTTTTTTCTAGTAATGGTATATTAAAATAATTTTAGAATTGATATAGATTTAAAAAAAGGAATTCATTTAATTTATTAGATGAATAAAATTTGATTTATTAATTAATTTCGTTAATTAAAACTTAAATAACAAATCAAGATACATCATTTTGGGTGGAATAAGAAACTGAAGCATCTAGGTTTCTATTTTATCAAAAATGTTTGCGAATGTATGCCAACCGATATAACTGCGTACAAAGATTTTTGAATTTGGTGGGAATTATACTTCCCATGGCCCTAGAAAGGGTTAAATCTTGTGATCTAATTTTTTAAAATTCATTATCAGTTAGTGCCACTGGCGGGGAATAAAATTTTAGTTTAATTGCAGAAATTAACTTTTTATCAAGTTCTGAAACGCAGAACTTTCAAAATATTATTTAAAATCTCGTTTTTCTTGCACATCAGGAAGTGAATGAAAAAAAAAAATCGATTACAAAATTCGATTCTACAAGCATGAAACAAGTCGGGTTATACAAAACTTTTTAAAAAACTCGAGAATGTTGGTAACTCTAGTTGAAATATATATTAACGAAATCATATAAGTAAAAGGAGCTGAAGAAGAGACGGAAACGTACATATTTCCTATCTAACTGAAGTGAAAGCAATTTATTCAATCATGCTTCAAACACAATGCAAAATTTATCTCTCTCAAAAAGGAAACTGTTGGCCAGGATATTTAACGCTCGTTCTATCAGACATGACGTCTCCCTTGACTCTGAAGTGAAACTATGACTTCCTAGTGCCCAAAAAGAAAAGGGGAAAAATGTTTACTGAAAAAGACTTTATACTTCTTATATACTGTACATGAGAAATAAATACAAAGTGAGTCAAAAAATTAAAGAGGTAAAAGCTTTATATCATAATACCATAGAGCCAAGAGACATACATGTAGTAGCAAATGAAACGCATGGAGCATTTTCAGGCTAATGTGTTCATCATTTCTTCCAATTTAATTCTAATATTCCATTTTTAATTTAAGGATCTGGCAATACTGAATAGCTGTTTAGAGTTCCCCTTAGCTTAGATTAAAATGCAAGCATATTAATTAATATGCTAAATCATCTAACAGGACTTAATTTATAACTTTTTTTCGCCTTTTATTTATTTTTATATTCTTATTTTTTAATTTAATAAATTTATTTATTTTTCGCTTTTAATTATGTAATGCTAAACAATTTTACTACTTTTCATTTTTACTTCACATGCAGAGTAAAAGAGCATAGCATTGGGATTTTATCTATTTATATAATACCAGTCGTATCAGATGACTATCTAATAATAATAAAATAATAATATCTTCATACCCGTGATTCCACCTAATTGTTTGACATTAAAACTGTGTTATTTTAATTGTCTAACTTAATCCATGCATTATGTACATGAACATCTCTAATGGAGACAGTTTCAAAACATCGTGGAGCGGTTAAAAACGCAAATCATCTAACTTCTAAATTTCGTGTTAATGTAACTTCACTTTTATTTTTCTTGCAAATTATGCTGATAATGAACGGAATTCTTTGAAAAATTGAGGAAAATCAAGCGATTCAATATTTGATGAAACAATGGAGAAGCATTGAATATCAACAATGTAACAATGTAATCTAGAGTTGGAAATTTTGTAAAAGTATCTTTTAAAAATTGCCCAAATTCAGGGAAAATTTGCGCATTTATTAAATTAGTATTATTGGAAAGAAAATTTATAAATTTTTGAAAGAGTGCAAAAATTCTGTAACATTTTTGAAGTTATAGTGGAAAAACTTCATCATTTGGCTTAATTTTTAATTAATTAAACTTCTTAAAAATATTCTTAATTAACGCATTCATACTTTCTAAAGTATGTAAGTACCACGTTTGGTAGCTGTAGGTCATATCATGTGACTTGGGGAACCCCAACACACACACACACATGTGGTCATCATTATTGTTAGTGAAGAAAGATAAGTGGCAAATGAGATCCTCTCTTCTTTCAAAAATATAATCAATAATATTATCAAATTTAAAAACTTATCGACGTAGCTCTTAGAACTGATGATCATTTCTTTTAAATTAGTTCATTAACAGAGAAATCTTTCTTTGTAAATGTTATTTAGAAGGTTGCGGAAAATTGGGATCAGGTTGGGTTATTTAATTATTTATAATTAATTAACGAATGATTCAATTTATTAGTAAATTTCTAAAGCGGAAAATTAATTTAATTCTTAAGAAATGTACTGAATTCAAAAGAAGAAAGTATGTACCAATTATGTTTATTAATAATTGTATCATAATACAAAATTTAATTCCGTATCATTAATTTAATTTGTATCTTAATACAACTAGTGTCTACACGGCAACTCCAACTACTGCTCTACAGGTTGTCATCGATCGTTGATTTCTTTACTCACAAATTCAACAGGTAACAATTTGTATCCAAATTGCACGAACAAGATGTAAATACAATTTTTTAATACATTTTTCAACCCAGTAGAAAATGAATGCCAAAACATTATTATCTATATGCACCCCTAACTTTTTGATCTACTAGACCAAATTTCCTTTTATCGAAGAATATAGGAACGCAAGAGCGAACTTTATACATGCATATAGACCAAAAACAAACCAAGGTACTGGATATGCATTTTTCATTTTTGAAAAAATTGACATCACAACTTCTTGGTAAGATAAGTTGACTATGAACAAACCAGCTGGGATTACCATCTGGATATTAACCATTAAAATTGCAATTGAACAGTGTGTGAATAATAAACAGCAATAAAAATATGTAATGAATATCCTAAAGCCTAAAATACTCCACAACTTGTGGAAAAATAATGCATACTTTCATCATCAACAATGGAAGAATAATCCAGAATGAAATATTAGTGGCAACAATATAAACGATTTCAATTTTTTTACTACAACGAAATATGTGGTTGCAAAAATGTTTAAACTACATTATTTTAAAAGTTAAGTAGGTTAAAATTTATATTCCTACTAAATTGAAAAGACAATCTTTTAAGTTTTATGACATAAGAATTATTTTTGTGCAATAATATTTTTGGAAATTGACATAATAAAAAAAAAAATCAAAATTTCGCTTAATTTTTTTATTAATGAATACTTTAAAAAAAATCTCTCTATAGTGTACATTTCCACTCCCAAAGTATGCCTGTCATAAAATTGGTAGTTCTAGAATTAATGATTAATCCTATAGAACGCCAACGCACACACACAAGCACACATGCATTAAATTAGTCTTTATTCTTAGTAGAGATAGAGATAGACAACACAGAATATTAAAATGACACTCATATTTGCTGAGACAGCATTAACATGCAATGCTTATTATACGAAAAATTAAATATCTAGTAATATCAAAAGTAATCGAATCTATATATTGTATAATAGTCAGGTTCCTTTTATTTAATAACTTAGTATTTCATGAGCTGGTATACTCGAATATTTATAACTCATGCGGCCAGAGAGCAGTTTTATGTGCATTATTTATGAAAAATTTATTACAAATATAAAACAATGGAGAGATAAAAGAACCTTGAAGGGAAGGAAGATAGGCAGAGAGGGAAAAAAATCACAATTTGTTAAAAAAAATTAAAAATGACATTCATCTCATCTTTTCCCAAACTCCAAAGGATATCTTAATAGGTTATTAAACTCCCGCTTATTAGAATATGCAAATATACCAAATAGATGGCAGCATGAGATATTCATTATAAAATCGTATTCAATTTTTTTTAAAAGAGGGGACGCATGCCTTTTTTTAAAAATTATTTTTCCTCATATTGTGTCTGTCGATTTCCAAAATAAGAAAAGACAATTAAAAAACAAAACAAACAAACAAACAAAAAAAAAAACATTATATTTCTCTTTTGATCAAGATAAAAAAAAAAGTGAGAGAGAGAAAATTTTGCAAAGAAGAAAAGAAAACTATATTTCTTATGTAGAAACCATATTTAATTTAGCTATTTTCTTTCCAGTTGAATAATCATTATTTCATGAACTGTATATTAATAGGCAGTTCACATGTTCCTTAAATACAATAAATATTTCTTTCAACATCTAACAATTAAAATAAATAAATATTACTGTTTGACAATGTAATGTTTGTCTCTTTAATTATTATCAGATTTTACATTAGATTCATTTATCTTTTGTAAGTTTAATAAAGCATTGAAGTGAGAACTTAATTAACCATGCTTATTTTCTTTAAAAAAGCCTTAAACATACCAGTGTTTAACCTTGAATCCATATTTATCGTAATTTTTTTTTTCGAACACATTTTCTGGGTGACTATATGAAAGGGAAGAGTTTCAGTCATAAGGGCAATTTAATAAAAGATTCATTTTATACATGAGCATAATTGATTGTTTTAAGTAAGTAGAGCCATAAGAATTAATAATGTATAATAATTATTAATTTTTATGACTCTGTGTGTAGATTAACTTATACTCAAAGACTCTGTGCATTATCTGATAATATTTAATATTTTAACACATCATAAAGAAATATATAATATTTATAATATTGATAAATCTTAAAATATATGTGGAGCAGTTGAAAAAATGCTGCAATACTTTTTTAAAACTAATGCAATTTTGCAAATTTTTATATAAACTAATTAGAAAAAAAAAATGAAAGTTATTCAGACCTCTAATCTCAAACATTGTAACATCTTAATGTTGTAGGTTTGATTCCTCTATGTTTATTTTATTTTTAACATTTATTCGAAATTATATAGCAGCTATAACGTGGATACAAGCACATAATACACACATAAAAACGCGACAAAAATATAATCATATCGTTGCACCATGCTTAATGAAAAGTATTATCATAAAATAAAAAAATTGTAATTTATAATAATTTTAATTATTTACTTATTAGAATTATGAATTTATTATAACTATTATGAGAAAAATATTATACTGAAATAAAACTGGTATGAATGAAAAGCGCATTATTTAAAATTATATAAGGATAGGTTTTATTTATTGATATTCTTTGAAATTATTCAAATAAATTATTAAAATTTTGTTCTTTTTATTTAAAATATAATTAAAATTTTGCAAAATCTTTTCATACTGAACAACTCCAGAAGTAACTAAATTTCAGATTTGATGTTTTGTATGTGCAATTTTGTATTTTTTAATATATAGATTGTTTATTAGTCTACAATCACTTCAATGCTACAACACGTTGCGCTATTCAAATTTTCCATTTCAAAACCATATTTAAAAGGAAATCTCTTACAGTTTTCTTTAAAATTTATATTCCAAGCTACATGTCTGTGAATTAGAAAATTGTATAGAAAAGTTTCTGAGCAAAAATTTTAAAGTAAAATAAATAATTAAATGACTCTCAATAGTTGCATCGGCTTTATTCCTATCACGTTTCTAAACTTTAAAATGTCATATTTATAATTTCAATTAACAATTCTAGATGGCACCACTATGCCATACTGTAAACTAGGCCTACAAGTAGTTGGCGAAAATGTTCAAATTTTACAGAAAGTTCATTTTAATTTGAAGAAATTTTTATAGTGTAAATATTTAATTTTTTATTTTTATTTTGCATAAAATGCTCATATAATTAAAAAGTACACATATTTTGAAAACAGAGCATACATTTCAACATGTAGATGCTGTCATATTATTCTTTATATAAAAAATTATAAAAAGGAATGTGTCTGCGAAGAAATTAAAAAATTAAAGAAATCTTGGAATAAAATTCGGCGTATACAGATGCTTTTCAGGGTTGAAAGATGATTTTTTCATGGGCATAATGGCAAACCATTATGTTATTTAAGGACTGCTATTACTAAAAATACTTATTTTCTATCAGTTTGCAATAAATGTAAATACTAGAATCTAATTGCGAATATTTAATGATCTTAATTTTGAATAGAAATATCGAGATGCACTAAATTAGAAAAGTCAGGTGAAGCCGACGTAACATTATTTTGGAAATGAAACTATGCATTAAACATAAAACTGAAGTGAAGTAATGTTAGTGTTTACAAATTGAACGATTTTGAATTTGTTTTGAATGAGGTATTAATGTTAAAATACTTTTTTATTTTTTACCAGCATTTTTTTGATTTCTTTTCATTTGTCTAATGTATGATTGCAATAAGAAAGATTATTGAGATGTTTGCATTGACATTCAAATCGCTCTACTTTAGAAAATATTAAAGCAAATTTATTGAAGTGTTTGACATGATTCCAATTTACGATTTGATTTTAGCATGAAATAATTTAAGTTAATCAGGTTTTGAAATGTATTTTATAAAATTTTATTTTTTTAGCATTTATTTATAACATTTTATTTGAGATGTTTTTATTAAAATTCAAACAAAAGAGGAAAAAAAAAAAAAAAACCCTTAATGCTGAAAAGTGGCATTTTTAAATACTTCTTTAATTTATTTGTTTTTATTTGTTGTGCTACAGAAATCAGAAATCAGATATAAAATAGATAAATAATATACAATGAAGATTTGATATTTATTTATCTGATTTTATATATGTTTTTTTAATTATTATAAGTTTGTATTTTGAAATGTAAAATTGTTTTAATTTATCTTTTACTTTTTATTGCAGCATACTGATATATTTTATATTGGTTTGAACATTCATGAAAATGGCATCATTTAAAGTAAAACAAGATGATCTAAGAAAGTTAATGAAAGAAAGAAGAGAAAAGAAACTTGGAACAATTAAAGTTGAATCACCTTTTGCCAAATATCCTTTTTTACATGCACAAAGTGTGATCAATTTTTTCTGCACTTTAAATCTTGGTGTGCATATAAATATCTGTCACATGTATTAACGATATTCCAATGATTAATCGTCAAACATGTTATATTAGTTCATTAAATATGTTCGTCAATGACATAACTCTGGTGTGTGTGCCAATGGTATACAATTAAGCTGAAAGTTTACTAATGGCATACCATTAATATACAGTACCAAAAATCTTTGAAATTTTGATAAAGTTTTCTGGATTTTTTTTATTTAAGAATAAACTATTATTCTTGTAGATTGATGAATTTTCACAAAAATCAAATAATGAATTTGTTAATCAGTTTGCATGCTATAAACTTTATCTCATATTGCATGAATGTATGCTTACTTAATATGTGCCATTTTAAAAAAAAAGATTGTAACAGCAACCAAAATATGCTTTTTTTCCAAAGAAAAAAAATCTTGACCAATTATAAAAATACACATAAATATACGATATGATATGTATTCAAAAATATATGATTAGATTTGCCAAATTGGCAAATTTTTTTCTTACCACTTCTTGGTTGCCATTAAAACAGAATTGCATTTAAAATGTTATTATATGTTATATATTATTTCGTAAACACTTAAAATACCAAAATTTAAGTAATTTGTTGGATTGCTGAGACTTTCTTTGATAATTGGTTATATACTGACATATGAATTGATTGGTATTTCAATATAAAATTATTAAATTCATGTATGCATTTCATTTATTTTTTGCACAAAGTTTGCTAGTTTATATATATACATGTGTTTGTGTATGTTGCATTATTTTGAAAGTTTGTTAAAATTTTTTAATATATCTATATTTAATACTAAATTTCACAAATTATATATAAAAAAAATTAAGTATAATAGTTTAGAACTTTATTTAACATCAAAGTAATATTTACAGATTTCTTTATATTAAATAAGGAATTACTTTAACATTATTATTGTTTTTGTATAAGTATATTAAAATTTTTTGATCAAATTTCATATTTTCTTTAATTGCTTTTTAAGTATGACAGTTTAGGTCAGCTAACTTGTTCAATCTGCAATGTCGTTGTAAAAAGCAGTAATTTATGGGGAACTCATATAGCTGGAAAAATTCACAAAGAGGTTTGTTATAAATGCATTTTATAATTTTTTGAAAGTAGTAAAAATGATTGCACATTTTTTTACTAAATAATATATTTTTGTTTTATTTCACTGTAGAGTAGCTTTTCAAAGCAAAATTTATTTCTTAACTAGCCGCCTTTGGCGACCAGCCGGTTCGCCAATCTTAGTGTTCGTTAAAATTTTAATAAATAAATATTTTATGCAATTCCAACTTCTTCAGCAAAATATTTTATTCTTCATCAAAATATTTTAAAACTTCAAATTTTGATAGTCATATAATTCACTCATAATATTATAAAGGCCTTCAGTCATAACATGATATGTATCTCTCTAATTTTCTGTTACCCCTCGTAGAATTTATGCTTTAAATTAAAGTGTAAAGGATTAATCTGCAATTCATATAATAATATTTTTTTACTGAAACAAAGCATTATTTTTAATAATATGATTACTGATAATAGAGTCACTGAGCGTTTAAACTTTATGGGCACTAAAGAATATCTTTCTTAATTTATGTAATATCTCAAGAATTTGTCAACAAAATTTTTTCAGATTCATCATGAATGGATCGATTCATTAACAATGTTTCATTTTAAATGCATCAAACACTAAGAAAATAAAAGGAATCGTTTAAAATAATCGGTCGAAAACAGGTTTAAAAAAACTACTTAAAAAACCATGTACTTAAAACTATAAGCATATATAAAAAATATATATATAACTAACATAAATACAATTTAATTACAAAAGCATGCAACTAACCTAAAAATAATTTAAATCATTGAAAACAGGTTAAAAAAAACTACTTAAAAAACGACGTACTTAAAACTATAAGCATATATAAAAAATATATATATAACTAACATAAATACAATTTAATTACAAAAGCATGCAACTAACCTAAAAATAATTTAAATCATTGTAAACAGGTTAAAAAAAACTACTTAAAAAACGATGTACTTAAAACTATAAGCATATACAAAAAATATATAACTAACATAAATACAATTTACTTACAAAAGCATACAACTAACCTAAAAGTAATTTAAATCGTCCGTTGATAATGGTTGCCATGCCAACGATCAGAACACAGTGCGCATGCGTGAATTTTCTTCGCCTTTTACGTAACGCAAATGCGTGAATTTTTCTACGCCAGTTGGGGTAACGCTATGTAGATTAGACATTTTTAATTTCCTTTATTCTGTGCTATTTTAATTCAAAAGTACTTCAGAATGAATCTGAAACATGGATTAATTAACAATGTTTAATTTTAAATGCATAAAACATTAAGAAAATAAACAGAATCGTTTGAAATAATCCGCCGAAAAATCTTAACCCTAGCCTCATTACTGTTGGGAGAAAAAAAGAACTAAAGCCTAAATCATTTGGCGTTGGGGAAAATTGAAGATTTTTTTGGCGGAAAAGTTGGCGGTGGGGAAAATGGAAGATTTTTTTGGCGGGAAAGTTAGTTTTTAATTAATAATTGACTACCCCTAACATTTAGGGGGATGAAAAATAGATGTTGGCCGATTCTCATAGATACCGGATAAGCACAAAAAATTTCATCAAAATCGGTCAAGCCGTTTCGGAGGAGTATGGCAACGAAAACTGTGACACGAGAATTTTATATATTAGATTGTCTAATGATGCAAACTTTTTGGGTTTGCATTAGTTGTTTATTTATTTTTTAAATAATTTCCTGTATCTCTGGAATTATAATACATTTCATTAATTTATGATTTATCTTGCATTCTTGATTACTGTTATTTGAGTGAATGCTATTGTGTTCAATTGTGCGTAACTTTTTGATTGAATAAGTGGTTTTGAAAACAAAATTTTATTTATTCTGAGAATGGAATTAAAATAATAAAGTTCACATTGTTAAGAGATTAACACTTTTAATATATCTTTAATTTTGATTTTAACTTAATTTTAAATTAAATGTACTTGGAATAGATAATTTTTTAGAAATTATACCATATTCTTTTTAAATAATTGATAGCATCTGTAAAGTACAAAGTTTCATCAAACCAAAATATATATTTCTATTTGAAAGGAGTATATATATATGTATATATAAGCATTATCATTATTTTATGTGAAACAGAATGTAGTTTGAAGACAGTAAAGATACTTTTGATTTTGTGACATTTTATTTCAGTTTGAAGAAGCAGGCATATGTACAAGCAATGAGCACACAAAACGGCGCAGAAAAGAATGAGGAAAAAGCTCTTGAACATTTTATCCCTGGTCTTATATAACCAGAGAAATTGATAGGGGAAATATCTCTTCATAGTACTAATATACAATGAGATTTCGATAGGGATTTGCATTACACGCGTCAATGAGGTAAGGGAAACACAGGGAGGTTTTAAAAAAGAATTTGTCTTGTCAGCAGTATTCTGTCCTTTCACGTGGAGTGTGGGAAAGTTAGGCTTTTAGCCGATTCAGCAATTTTACATTGCTGCTTTTGAATTAATTATGTAGAAAGTGGTGGAATCGTAGAAAGTGGAATTATGTAGAAAGTGGAATTGGATCAAGAAATAAGAGAATATTTTAGAATAAAGTTTCTATGGGCTAAATTAAGATAAAACCTTGGAAATTAATTAAATTGAAATTGGAATTAAAATATCATTATATATATATATATATATATATATATATATATATAATAAATTTAACTTTGTTTTTGATAAAGTATGTATTTTACAATAGATTGTTCCCTATTATTTTATTTATCTTGAAAAGTCTTCCACCAATCTTATATAAAAAATTGCTGTTAACTATTTTTTGGATACTTGTCTGTACTTTGTTTGACTGTAGTCTTGAATATGTTACATTTTTTTCAGAATCTTACAAAACAGAAGAAATCAACACCAAGCAATGATTTTAATAATACTGTTGCTATTGGAATAAAACGGAATACAGATCAGCCAGAAGTAACAAAGAAAATAAAAAGTAACTTTTTGATTTTTTTTTCTTCAATTTAGTTTTTATTGATTCTTTACAGTCATTATATTGCACAGCTATTCACCATGAGTTTTTCCCCCCATTCTTGTATTTTTTTAAATTCCAAATATATATGTTTTTTATCAATGTTTTTAATATTGTATCTGCGTATTTTTTGAGATAATTTTCAGTATGTATTGTTAATCTTTTATAAGCATTGTAGAAATTAGAAAAATTTACTCCTTAATATACTTATATTGTTTGTTTAAAACTATCTGTGCAATTTTTTAAATGAAAATATCAATGTAATCTCAAATAAATAAATTAAAAAAAAAAACTGATTTAAAAATTTTTACATACATATGTTATTGCTCAACATACATAATCCATAATTGAAGACCTGAAATATATGATTGACCAATTGGGTATAAAGAGGGCCAATTGGGTATGAAGTGAATTGGAACAAGGATCTTTAATAGTTTGGTATTGCAGTGTACATCTTATTTTATTTGGGATGAAAAACAGATGATATTGAATGAGGTATTATTTTTTTCAGAGACAGAAAACTAATTCTGAACAACTTTTTTACTTAAAAGTTGACTGAATTGGTATTGAAATTTGCATTTAACTGGCTTTTGATAAAAAAAAAAAAAAAATCTCTGTATATGCCATTACATCTTGCAAGTATGTTTCATAAATTTCTCTAATAACTAGAGAATGTTAAGTATATATTATGTCATTATCACATTATATAAAATTAATTTTTAAAGAAATGACATTGGGCTATTTGCAAATTTACTGTAGTGTCTCAATTTTATATATTGATCCTCAAATGTTAATTCTAATCCCTCTGCTTTCTTCCACAAAAAAGATGGTGGCCTTTGTGAAATTGTAAAATATATTTTTTTACTTTCAGAACTTTCTCATAAGAATATAAATTATGCTGAAAATTGATTTAATATTACATTGTTAACATATTCTCTGTCTTAAAATTTCTAGTATAGTTTTTAATATTTCCTTTTCTTTAGAAAAATTATTGTTAATATTTTTTATAAATGTCTATTGTAAATATTTTATTTACTGTGAAGATTTTTCTATGACTTAATGAGTTTTGCTGTGAAGAAATGTGTTGTGGCTGCATTCTGCCTCCCCTTTTTAAATGAGAAAAACAAAATTCTTATCTTATTAGATGGTTACATATATATACTTTTGCAATCTTTCTCTACAAGTGAATTCACCATCGAACCATTTTTGCTGTTCATGTAACTTGTAAAGAAGAATATTGGATATGTGATTTAGTACTTAACATTTCTTTGATTCCATTTACATTTAAAAGCCATGAGCTCCTTTGGTTAACTAGCTGGACCAAAAGATTTTTGGTTGCGAAAAATTTCTGTGTAATCTTTTATAACTTAGTCTTGCTAGCTTTGTTAGAAAAGTATTTTAAACTTCTTATTTTGGTAGGTATGTAAATCTTAATATTTTTGAGATTCGATATTCTTATGTCCATTGTGATATTCGTTTTTAATTTACTGATATTTCATATCAAAAAGAAATTTTAATTTTAAATAAGAAGTGATTGAATTTCAATTAATGAAATGATATGATTGCTGAAGCATGACAAATTCATAAAAAAAAATAGACAGAAAGAAGAATTTAATTTTTAGCTTTTCAGCTTTTATGATTTATGTTAGAGGATAACTCAATAAAACTTTTCTAATTCAGTTAAAAAAAAACAGTGTACAACTATAAAAGAAAACAATTTCAAATTAAAATAGCAATAATGTATTTATTTGTTTTTATACATATTCTTATATTAACCCTTTATTTATTGACTGTACTTAAAAGTACCATTTAAATCTGGCTTATATCTTCATGATATGACTATTTTTTTGATATTATTCAAAAGAACGTGGAGAATGTAATCCAGCTAGCAAGGTAGTTAATATGAGATAAAAGTAGGAATTAAAAATATTTAATTATTAATGAAATTAATTAAAATATTTTGATTAATTATAATTTTTTTTTTTGATTCCCTGGAATTAATTTGCAAGGAAACTACTGGTGCAAAAATAAAGCTAAAAAATTGAGGCAAAATTATTTGGTAAATAAAGGGTTAAACGAATGAAGAATATTATTTAAAAATAAATACCACCCCTAAAATAAATTTAAAAAAAAATGAAAAACATACTTCAAATAAGCTTGTGCAATATGGCAAAATAAGAATTTTCATAATTTGATCATTAATAAAAAAGGGGAAAGAAACCAGATGAAATCTTGATAGCAAGAATGAAAATATTGTTATGAAGTGGGACCAAAACATCTTTAAAATTAATTAAAAGTATTCAAAAAAATTTATAAGAACCACGTTGATATAATAATAAAAGAGAGAACTTTTTGAATTTTAAGATGATTACATTTTTTGTAAGTTATGTTTGTGAAATTTTAGAATTTTTTGAAATGATTAATTAATTGAAACTTTAATTAAAATTTAAAAGAAATCACTCAAAATTCCAATATTCAAGATACTTTGTGCAAATTTTGGTAGCTTGAGATGTAATAATCTGTTCTGTAGAATGGCACAACACATTCTTCTTTAACATTAGTAGTGATAATAAGTATTTTTATGATGGATACTTAGATATAATAAAAAAGAATATTATTCTTTATCAAACATCTTTTAGAAATTATTTTTGTTGAACAAGAAATGATACATGTATGAAAAGAAAATTTATCTTTGAATTATATTATGCATATGAATTTCTTAGATTTTATAGTTAGTGTGTAAAATATTTTTTAAAAAATTATCATTAATAATTTTTTGAAGACAAAATAAGCAATCAAAAGTTATTTAATAATATCTGCACTTAAGATTTTAAAAATTATTTGTTCTTTTATTTTTTAAAAATTAATTTCTGTTATTTTTATATTTATAGGTGATATGAAGCCTCCAGAAAAATCAGAGTTAGTAAGCTTTTATGCATTTCTTTCATAAATTATTTAAAATATAATTTACCCCATTATATCTTGTTTTATAATAGTTCTGATCTTTTTTAATGACAATGTTTCTAAATATTTGTATTTAATAAACTAACTTTTTAGAAGGTGCATGAGTGGAAATTACTTTTATAGCTTTATTTTATTTTTGAATGGTTAGAGTAGAAGCAGTTTAAAATTTTAAACATCTTATGACACATTTTAAAAGTAATCTTTTTTTAATTTCTATATCTTTATTGAAAAAAGGACATTTTTTTTGTATGTCAAGATTATATTCTGTCGGCTAGGGGGAAATAAAGTGAAAAATTTAGAGTTTTATATCATGTAAAAAATTTCTGTATTTTCTCACTATACAAAAAACAATTCTGAATCACACACAAACACACACACACAAAGAAATATTGAATGATCTGTTATCATCAGAATTAGAAAAGTAAAATAAAAATTCAAGTTTTTGAACTGTTTGATTTTATTTATTTACTAGCCGCCTTTGGCGACCAGCCGGTTAACCAGCATTACCGCTCGCTACAATTTTCAATTAAATATTTTAAGTAACTTGTCTTTTAATAGCTTCTCAAACAAAACATTTTTAATCTTCAAATTTTGAAAGTCATACCAAACTTATACTGTTGTTTAGATCGTTTCGTTCAATTTACTATATATATTTTGCTAATTTGTTGTCATTTCCGGTAAAACTTCAACTTTAATTTGAAGTGGAAATGCTGAAATTGCAATTAATGTAAAGATATTTTTTAATGAAACCAAGCGTTTTATTTTATTTATCATTTTTGTTGTTATTTATTTGTTATTATTATTGAATATGAGTACTGCAAACAGAATCGTTCGGTATTTAAGTCTTATGTGAGCTACAAAATATTTTTCATAATTTGCGTAATATCTCAAAGAATAATTCAATAAAAATTACTCAGATTCAGCATAAATTTCAGTTTTTAGTTTTGCTTTCAAAATGATTGATATGAAATCAATAATAATATTTTGTTCCGGCCTATAAATATATTTCAAAAATTATGAAGTCTAAATTGTATGCAGTAAGGTATCATATTCTGAGAAATATTCTGGACACACCAAATTTTAAATAAATGAATGAATGTTTCTATTTTCCACGATTAACTAAGACTGATTTATGAAGTTTTGAATGTTAAAAATTTAGAAAAACTCAGCATTTTCATAATCTTAGGCCAATTAATCTTGAGAAACCTGCGCGCTGATTGGCGTATTTTCTTTGCAACGATCGATGGAAAATCTAAAATGATCCTTTTTTATTGAATAGTGATATTCAAATTTTCATAAATCAGTCAGTTTAAGTGATTGATTTAGTTGATTGGAAATTAACTCTTTTTATTTAAAATATTAGTGTTTCAAGAACATTTTGTTAAACGTGATTTCCACAGCAGAAGCTTTATGTAAAATCAAAAATTCGTTATATATTAGAGTATTTATTGGATCAAGTTACATAAAATATAATCATTTTCCATTTAGACCATTTTAGCAGATCTGTGTCTATTACTAAAGGTTTACAAATTAGCAGTGTGGCCCTGATTTGAATGGATATCCTGTTCATATTAAACAAAACTTGCCTTAAAATAAAACTGATTTATTGGATTAATAATACAAATAGTGTAAAAGATCATAAAATAATTTTTCTTGAATTTATTTTTTAAAAAAAAATAATATTTCATATTTGTTTTATTTCCTACAGACACGTGACGAAAATCATATTTTTGCAGATTTCATTTCCAAAAAGATTTAATTTATTTTTAAATGGAGCTTTAATCAATGTGATGGCAACACTTTGAAAAAAGCTAATTTTTTCCCCATGAATGCGAAACGTGCTCGTGCAGCTTAAATTTTATTTTTATTTTGTACGAAAAAAATTGTTGCAAAATATAGTTAAATTATTTATTTAAAAATTAATTAAAAATAGAAATTTAATTTTAAAGTTAAAACATTGGTATAATTTAAAAGATAAATTTTTGATCATTAACTTGATGTAAAAATCTTTTTTGAGCGGTAATATTTTCGGAAGTTATAGCAGAAACACGCTAAAATTTTGCTTATTTTTTAAATAAATAAAATTTTAATTAAAAATTCGAAAAAATAACCCTGAGTTGAACATTCCCGGCCTCCAAGGTATACATGTGCCAAATTTCGTAGCTGTTGGTCGAACGGTCTGGCCTGTAGAGCGCCAACACACATTCACACACACACACATTGAGCTTTATTATAAGTATAGATATAGTTTTCTATTGTGTAAGTGAATAAATTTATTAATAGAGTAAGTTTTGTATATGAAATACTATTATATGAAATAATGTATTATAAAATATAGATTGAATTATTTATGCCCCATTTTATATTATTTTTAATAGGCCACCGAAAGCAGCTTCACTATTAGCAAATTATTCAGATTCTGATGATTCAGACATGGATACAACAGATGATGCAGTTCCATCTCAAAATTCATCAAATAATGGTTTGCCACCCGGTTAGTTGATTATAGAGCTGAAAGTTTTAATTGAAAATATTTTTTTTTTACTATTTCCAGAATACATGAATCACTCAAGTAATATTAATATTTTTTAGAACATTTCTGTTATTTTAATTTCTTATATAGCAAAAATTATATATTTAAAAATATAATTTTAAACTAATTAATTTTAAATCTAATTTGTTACTTTATTTATAATATCTTTTAAATAAATTTTTAAGTCTTTCATAAGTTTTTCAATCTTGAATTATAGTCTTTCTTTCTAAATTTTTTATTTATCAATCTTTTAAAGTTTTCTTATCAACATAAAGATATATGAAAATAACACTAAAAAAAGCTGGCGTCCAGGCATTGGGGTAGCGTGTCTTCCCCGTGATCTGGGCGTCCTGAGTTCGAGTCCTGGTTCTGGCATGACTGTTTTTCTTCTGTGTTCTATCTGTTAAGTGTGTGAATGTGCCCCCCTGTAAAAAAAAGGGGTTGTGCAAATGAATGTGACGCATGAAGTAGCTAAGTTGTACTCTTGGCCCTAGTTGGTGCCACTGAAGAAACAAGGGACCCTCATTTGGCTTAAATTCCTGACAGTTATCTGTCAGTAGGCTTGTAAAGTGCCATAAGTTACAACACAACAACGCAAAAAAAAGTGTAAAATTAAAGTCATAAATAATGCAAAATCATGATTTTATTTTGCAGATTTTTTTGACAGCAGTGCATCAAATATAAATTCAACTACACCACCAGTCTCTGCATCTGAAACACCCATGGAGGAAAATGTAACTGCTGTTGCAAAGAGCACTGATGCACCACTACCTGAAGGATTTTTTGATGATCCTGTTTTAGATGCTAAGGTAAAAAAAAGGCTGTCACTTATTTATTGTCAGAGTATTATGCTATTTTATGTCTTGTTATCTTTTTATGGTGACTAATTGGTTTTCCAACATTATTAATTATGTTTAATTTTAGTTCAATGCTTTATACATAACTCAGTGCCCATGACTCCTCAACAACACTTTTTAACGTATCAAATTGTATAGACATTAATGTCAAGCTATTTTGTTTAACAGCTATTCTTTTTATTGCATATGTGAAACTTCCAAATAGAAATTTCAAGATATTATAATGCCATTAAAAATGTACCCATCTAGATCATTTGTGTTGTAATTACACATTATCTTTTATATATTAAAATTTCCCTCTTTCATCCTAAACATTAACTGATTACTTAATAAAACACAATTTCTCTTCCAATATTTTGAAATAACAAAAGAATATCACTCTATTAATTGTTTGGAACATTGAAAATGGTTTGAATTTCAACCAGTGATGAAAGTATTGTTAAAAATTATGCCACAATCTTTTTTTTTTAATTCTAAAAATCAGGGAAAAGATTACATAATAAACAAATTAGTATCTTCAAGGGATAAACTTTTTTTAAAATTTTAAAATGATGTAGATATTATTTTTGTGAAATATTATTTTTCTGAAATTATCAAGAAAAAACTTCAGCATTTTACCTGTTTTTAAAATTCTAATTAGGATTTTTTTAAAAATCAGGTAGAGGTGCACTTTTGTATCTTCCAAAATGTAGATCAAGGTTTTTACTTTAGATCAGACAGCCTAGCTTGTTATGCATCAACAGATAAGACATTCTTTTTTATTATTAATAGAGGTTATAAAATAATTTGACACTTTATATGTATATAACACCACTTTAGAACTCTTCATCTGTAACCTTTAAGTGGTTTAAATGTATTATGGAAAATAATTTTATTTACAGAAATAACTTATAATCTTTCTTTTTATTATAGAAAATACTCTATTACAGAAACAGAAATATATGAATGTTTGCAACTCTTAATTTTTTTTTATCACCAAAAATATAATAAAAAATAGTTTTTGAAAATTAACATATTAAAAATAGCCGTATGGAAGGACTGGTTATACTTTTCTTTATGAACAGTTTATTTATTTTAAAAAAAATAATTATTAAATATAATTTATTTACAAAATTTGTTAACAAAAATTTAGTAATCATTTTTTACAATAAATACTAGCAATTCAATTAACATCAATGAGATTTCAAAACTTCTCTCTGTTTTTTTTTTAAATACATATATATAAAAGAGCAAAATTGTAAGTGACATTAATTTTCAAAAATTTTATTTCACTTTTGTATAATGAATGTCAGATTTATTTAATAAATTATTATTTCCTAATTTAAAACTTGCTATATAGTTATTGTAAGCTAAATGCTTTCTTATAACTTGCAAATTTTCTCAGTATCTATTAATGACTTTATAATTTGTTTATTTTGTTTTACGAAACAAGTGTTCATATTTATCCAGTTCTTGTATGAAATTTTTCACATATTGTTAAGATTCTAGAAAATTTAATTAAGAATATTATGATTCTTTAAACATTCTAATTTTTAAAAATTATTTCAAATTCTGATAATTTCAGTATTTATAAAGAATTTAATACAGACATGTAGCTCACAAACTCATTGAATTCTATCAATGCTTAGTAATTATTGCATGTTAATTAGCTTCCATAACAATTTAGACCAAGTCAATTATTTGTAATAAGTATTAATAGTAATAACATTTCTTATTATTTGTGCTTTGTGAATCAAAGGAATATTACATTATTTAAAGTTGAAACATTTTAAATGCAATTCTTTATTAACATTTCATTATGTATTATCTAAAAATGTTTAAAAGCATAATTCAATACTCCTGTTGGCTTTTGTACATTCTATCAGTTTCCATGAAATAATGCATGTTTGCTATTTCAGCTAAGCGTTAAACTATTTTAATAATTAACGTTTTTAGTATTGTTTAAGATATTAAATTCAGTGTATGTCAAACATGAAAATTTTAAATATCATTGATATATTAATGTATTTCTGGGAAAATAATTAGTGTTTTGTGAATCAATGGACATTTACTGCTGAATGCTATTCTATTTTGAAACATTTGATTTTATCTGAAAACTCCATAAATTTACAAGTTTCTCTATTTTTTTTGAATATATTCTAATTTTTTTTTTTTTTTTTTTTGCCTAGGTGGCTGACTATTAGTAAAAACTATTGCTGGTTTTTGAATAATTTAACATGTTCTTTTTAACTTTTTTCGATTAATACATTCTACATGCTTTTAATATTTACTAATTTTTTCAAAATGTTTATATTTTTGATTAAATTTATTTTGGTATGTTATTGCATTTGTTTCAAATATTATTACATTTCACTTATGATATCTATCACTGAAAGTTCGTCATATATACATAGATCATTATCTCCAGGTATATTAGATTGTCAATAAAGCTACATTTAATTAAATGTCTCTTCTTTTTAAAATTTGAAAATAGAATATCTTAACATGTTCTTCATGTTTTTATTTTTTGTATAAATATTCTTTAGACCATATGTTCTTTTTTTAACTACATCATTTTATAAATTTGTTTAAGTAACTGGTTGAAAATTATTTATATTTTAGATCAGTTGAACAATTTTTAACTTCTTTGAAGTTGTGTGTAAGTTATATATTATCAGTTTCATATTAGAATGTCCACATTTTATACAGAATATCTCTTTTTAAGGAGGCTTTTGCTTATAATATTCATACTATCTATTATAATACTCTGAGAGATTTTTATTCTCTAATAGAAGCTTATTAACCTTATTAAATTAACATTTAATAAAAACTCATTCTTCAAACTACTATTTCCAAGTTTTTAATAAATATTAATTTAAAGAAGAAGTTACTTCCTTTTCAAACTATGAAAATAAAAATTTAAAAGACATCTATTTTTCAGAAATGAGTCATTCAAATTGCCAAACTGAAAACTTAAGACATTTAAGGTATTTGATATTTGATACTATCAAAACGTACTTAACTTTTGCAAAATTAGGTTATTTGAATGTTGGTACAATGTTCAGTCTTTTTCGTAACATGGGTCTAAACTTATTTTAAGCTGTATTAACACTAACATAGAAACACAGACACATGCACATTATTAAAATTAAAAGTAACAGTCAGGATCTATGTGTATGTATAGTCTCTCTATGTTCCAGATTATTTGACATATATCTGTTTGCATTGGAGGGTGGGATGTGCTTCTTGGAGCAATTTTTTTGAAATTTTGCTATTAATTTTAGTTAACAAATAAATATATATTCCCTTTATTATTAAGGGAAGCAATATAAATGCTTATGAAGCATAATTATTTGCAGAAGTTTAAAATTGTTTTTAATGAACCAAAAACTGATAAATTTTTACCTACCATCATAAAAGATTCAGTGTTTATAATGGTCATCTATCTAGGCCAAAAACAATTATAATTAAGAAAGAGCAAATTTGAATATTACTAGTTTCAATGAAATCTGTAAAGACTAATATTCTGAAGCTGTTTCATTTTCTTAGATCATTTCTTTTAAAATATATAACACTAAATGAGCCATATTGTTATTTGTGATACTAAATTCTTTTTTTTTTTCAATTATTTTATTAGGCTAGAAATATTGAGTATAAGGATCCTGTTGAAGAAGAATGGGAGAAATTTCAGAAAGCTATTGCTGAAGAAACAAATGTAAGTTTTTGTGATAAAACTATTTGATTTCTAAACATTTCTTGTAAATATATTAAATTCATTTCTTTCTTTATTTTCTTTATTTTTTGAAGCAATCTATTAAACTTAGGAAATCTATTAAATTCAAGATGTATTATTAGTATCTATTTTCAATATTTAGTTTTTAAAATTTTTTCTCTAGGACTTAATTTTTTAATAATACGTGTAATCTTGACTTTTGGCATATCTTTATAAAAACAAGGAAACTAATAAGATTGTACATCCAGTTTTTTTAATATCAATCTGAATTCATCAGTATTAAGTGAAGTTGGAGGAAAAAAAACAGTCCAAATGTATTTCCCAAAAATATATGCTATATAGAAAAAGAAAAGCATGGTATTCACTGGAAGATTATATATAAAAGTTTTAGGATAGAAAAATCAGTTTGTGTATTGGTAAATTTCAAATTATATTGTGATTCAGAATGTGCTAATTTATTGGTACATTAAATGTATCAATTTATTGTGCTTTTATTTAGAAATAACATTTTATGAGTATTAAAGATTTTTCTTTGTTGTTCCCAATAAAAAAAAGCCTGAGAAATAAAAATGGCATTCATTGTAAAACTTTAAAAAAAGCTTCTTGTTTTTAAAATTTGTATTTAATTAGTTTATTGTAAGGTTATTTTGTTGCTGGAAAATAATGAAAAATAACAGAATGAAATTAAAAAAAATAACAATAATAGAATTGAAATTAATAAATGCTTAATTTTTCAATAATTTGTAAGAAATATTTTTAGGATATATTTTCTTATTTGAATGTATTTGTGTGACATTACTTGATTAAAAGTTTTGGTAATTAAATTACAAACATAGTTGCATAATAAAGTTTTCTGTTTTTTAAATTCTCAAAATGATTGTTCATCATGAATGGTTGTAAAGCAATATTAGTATATTCTGTAATTTTAAATTTGGCTCAAGTTGAATTTCTATATAATCATTTTTCATATTTTAACTGTTTGCCTATTTTGTTTATGCAGGTATCAAATACAATAATTGAAGTAGATTTGGAAGAAACTGTTCTAGAAAGAGACATAGAACAAATAGATGAACAGATGTAAGTTATTACTTTGATTTAATTTTTCTATGAATAAAAAATTTAATTATATTTTTTTAAGTGATTGAAAAAATTGTTATATTTGATGTAATAATGTATACGTGTTTTATATGAATGTTAATATTCTGTACTCATAACTTTCTTTACCTATCATTATTATTCTAATAGCAGTATATTTGTGTTGCTCAGTAGCTGATATTACTCTGCCCTTTCTAGTTGTATGTGTTATTAAATTATTGTAAAGAATATAGTAATTCAATGAAAATCAGAAAATTATTTTATTATTATTTACTTTAGAATTGATTATAGACTTACACTTGCTTCAATTTATAATGCTATTTTTTTTTTATTTTTTTTTCATTTTGACATTTTTATAAAACTTTTGTATAAATAGAAAGTACGCAGGCCAACATTTGTTTTGATGCCAATGTATTTGAATCTGATTTCATATGAATTTAATGCTCTAAATTCAGTTATGATATTAGTTTTTGTATGGTTGTGCATATTTCTAAAATATAATATTTTTGTGAAGTATATTTTACTATTTTAAATAAAAACTGGAATTTTAAATTTAAAAAAAAGGAATTTTTGATTATTATATACAAAGATAAAGGAAAAGATCATCAATGGAAACAACTAATCACTGAACACTTCGAAAGTTTTTTTTCCCTCACAGTTTTGAATGTATTTTGGAACAACCCCTTTTTTAAATTCTGGCATTAATCTGTCATTATATGTATATGTAATCCTCCATACTTTTAATATTCTGTTCAAATCTTTCATCTTGTTCCTTACTATTTTTAGGGAAATAGTCCAAGTGGTTCTTTAAATAGTGTTCTTTAATGCTCGTACTACACACAAGGGATTGGAAACTGTTAAACATATCATTAACTAGGTTAATATAGTTTTCAGCTTTGTATTTGTCCAGATAACTTTCTGACAACTGCAACAGAGGAAATGTGAGGTTTCCATTCATCCTTACTCTTCACATTTATAAAGATAGGATCTTTAATGAACTATCTTATTTGTGGACTATCAAATATTCCGGTTTTAATTCAGGGTATCACACAGTATGCTTTGCACTTATCCAGAAAACCTAGAAAATTTCTGACATCTGCAAAAAATGAAGCCTGGGCTTTTTACTCAATATCATCTCTTCATCAAATTTATGAAGACAGATTCTTAATAAACTGTCTTAATACAGTCTGTGAAATATTTCTGTATCAGTTTTTTTCGTACTCAATTGAGGCTGGGTTTTGTCTTTATCTGCAAAGCATGTAAGAGCCTTAGCAAACTGGCTCATAAGGTTAGTTTGATGTGTAGCAGAAGAAAGATGATTTTCTCTCATTTAACAAACGAATCATTAGTGGCATTGTTTCTCCAATATCATCCCATTCTTTTCTAACTTTGTAGTGTCTTTTGCCTAGTGAGGCACAAGTAATATGGATATTTCTTGAGTGTCCACTTTGCAATCTAAAGCTAAAATATGTCTTTTTAAAATCCACACAACCCACTTCACAACATTTTAACTTCTAACAGATCAAAGCTGTGATGTTATATTATTTCATTTCATTTATTGAATAATTAGTATTTTCATTGTGTTGTAGGATACATTTCAAATTTCTCTTTGAGCTGTTGATAGATAGGCACCAATCATTTGAAAAATGCTCAGAAAGATCCATTTTTTTTCCTTAAGAATTCTCTAATTTCATGACAAAATGCAAGATTGTCTGCTTGAGAGAAGGAGTACCAGGCCCTTTTCCCTTGCATGGTAATTTTAGCTTCTTATTTCAATAAATTTTTGCAATTCAACATAAGAAGCCACCAGTTTCTTTTGACAAGTTGAGATCTTTGGTGAGGTCATTTAGTTCATCCTGAATGAAACATTGAGGAATTGATGATATCCTCTCATAATTCGTTACAACTCCATTAATGTTGGAGGGTTGAATAGAGAGACAATACTCATTCTTTTAAATCTCTGGTAGCTGATGAAATATTGGGAATAGCATTCCTTTGGGTGAAAGATCGGACATCTTACAGACACTAAATGCAATGCAGTTGTTTTTATTATTTCCCGTAGTATTTACTAGACAGAAAAAACAATAATTGAAATTGAATAATAACAATAATCAATTTTTTTTGTTTTGTTTTTGTTCTCTTGAAACTATTGGTACATCGAATTTCAGGCTTTTTTACATGGTTGTAAATATTCGTACAAGTTTTATTGGTTTGATGCAAAGCATAGATTTTATTATAATCACCAAACCTAATTCCAAGTGCCCAATATAAGTACTCCTTACAAAATCACTAACACTTTTTTCTTTTACTGTGTTTTACCACATATTTTGCAATACATATCAAAATTATTTGCAGAATTTCTTGCTTACTCATTTTATTCTTATTCAAGATACAATAATCTACAAGACAGTGTATTTTAGGTTAACTTTTTAAGAACTCTTTCCTAAACAAATTACACTCAAGGTCAATTTTGATTTACCCTGTGTGGTAAGAACTCATTAACTAATCTCAACTATTGCTGAAGGTCACTTTTGTTTCTGGACAAGTAATATTTATTCCATTTGGTGGATTTTCCTGGAACTAAGTGGACAGTAGAGTGACAATAAGGCAAACATACAGCCCTTTTTGTGAAGAACCATATGTTAAAAAAAATACTGATTTAATAGAGTAGAATAGATAAATAAAAACTGATTTCATGTTTAGATTCAGAGCCTCAAATATAGCTAAGATTGGCTGTAAACTCTTGAATATCAAAAAAGAAAAATTCTTGTAGATTTGTGATATTTCTTCTAAAATTTAATTCCATTTTTTAAAGGCCATGTTTTATTATTGCAGATATCATATGCAATAATTGTCAGAAATTTTTTGGCTGAAACCATATAAATTAGCAAATATATGGAAATAGAAGACAGATAATATTTTTAAAGAAATATTTCTCAGTCAAAATGCACATTTATTGTCATTGATTTTACATTTGATATTTATACAAGCATTATTATTATTATAAAGCAATTAAGTGTCCTATTTTGTTATTTATTTTAAATTGTTAATTTTTTTTCCTTGTGTGTATATTCAAAATTTATTTTCCTTCATGTATTGAGAGCAATTTTATTTTTTGACAGCAATGAAGAATTATTTGTATTCATGGTTTGAATGCTTTAGAACTGTTTCACATCTGTGGGGAAGATCCTTTCTTTGTCTCTCATGGTGAATTAAATTAGAATTCGTGCCATCTTTCCTAAAACTTGGAGAGATGAAAACTTGAGATATGATTTGATCTTGTGGCTACTTTGAGTTAGATCCATATTTACCATCATGAATTATGTATATATGATTAATGGTTTTTTTTTATTTCAAAATAAGAGCTTAATTTTTTTTAGTTAAATTATTCTATTTTTTTTAATTTTTAGTTTTTTTAAAGCTTTTGATTGCATGTATTTTCTTTTTATTTCAGTTATTTAGTTACTTATGTTTATATTTAGCAGATAGTTCTCCATTGGAATGTCTTTTTTTTTAGTTCTCTCTTTTCCCCATTGGCATAGAAAGAGCTTTTGAAATTTCCTTCGTATTATTTTCTTCCTTTTGTAATTGCTTCTCAAACCACACTCTCTAAAATCTAAAAAGGAGTTGGTTGAAAAAAATTGTTCATATTTGAAACTGAAACTTATTGTAATCTGTATTGTTATGTGGTTACAAAAGAAATTTTGTACTATATTTAAGAGAAAACTTCAAAATTTCCATCAATATTTGAATATAAGAAAAATCCCTTCAATTTTTTAATTAGTTTACTCTTTAGCATTTAATATGTATATATAATACTTATTTTCCATTCTGAGAAGCATTGCTTATGATAAGATTTTGGCATAGAAATTATACAGTTGCAATCTTAATTCCTGAAGGCATGCCTGGTATCAGTATATCAGCTATTGTGGTTAAATATTGCTATGTTGTTATGGTGTGAAAGTTTGGAACACATATCAATAATCACTATATGTTCATAATTCAAATTGCATGAAGTGCTAGAGAGTGCTTACTAGCAATTTGCCTTATGTTAATTCAAAATTATGTGGGGAAAAAAAGTGATTGGGATTCTTTTTTCATAATAAATTATAGAAATCTTGCATAAAAGATCTTCATTGATTGAATTTAAAATATATTCTTATTTCTCATATGCCAATTACACCTGTAATTTGTATTGGATTTTGAGCTTAGGAGAATGAGAGAAGGAGTGGGGGGTGGAATGCAGCTGATTTGAACATTCAACACGGCAAGTAGAATGTCGGATTCAAAATCATTTTTCTGCTCTTACTTCTAAAGAACTGGAGCTATAAAAATGTTTAAGATGAAAATTGTTTAATATAAGGAAGCCTCATTTGATTCAATTTGGATTGTCTTTCTATCTTCAATAATAAGGGAATTATAGTGAAAAGAAAATTTCCACTCCTTACCATTTCCATTCTTTGAACTGGATGACTCCACTGAATTTTCATCCCTGCTACAACATATTGCCTTCTAATTTAAATTAAATCAAAATTACTACAATTACAGTGCTTGCAAGATAACATGAATTAAATTGCTGGAAAGCGTCCTCTAGATTTCCTTCGCTTGAATCCAGAACATACATTGTATTGTGATTTGAAATTATATAGTTGTGTTCTACTATCTCTTAACTTAACTACCAAAAGTTTTGAAACACCCTGTATACAAAGCTAACATTATTTATGTACAATGAGGATTATTTAATGATATGTAATCATATAATTTAAATTATTTCTTTAATGCATATACTGTTGATTGCTTACTTAGACACCTGCAGTTTTTGCCACCCTTTTGATTCTAGTTAGTAATATTTTTTTGCTTTTATAAATGAAGCATGCTCCAACCTCTAACTCTAGTTTTTATTTATTTATATTATTTTTATATAATTTTATGATTTTTGAATTAAGGCAGCAGTTTTTAAAAATTACATATTATTTTTTTAGACATCAGTGGGAACGAGTTAAAAACTTACAGGTACTGGCTGATGATGTAAAAATGAAAACTGTTCATAAAGATGATGATAATAATGAATCTGGTAATACTGATGATGATCTTGATGAAGATGACTTATTAGATTGGCGATCAAAAGGTGTAAAAAAGTCATGACAGCACTGTTTTATTTGATCAAAAGAAGCTGTTTTTACTTTGTATATTTTTGTAAATAAATTCAGTAAAGTTTGTTGTTAATATAAGTAAAATTCTTTTCGTATTCTTTACTGTTTTATTTTATTTCACATTTTTTCAGCATGATTCATTTGTTTCATGGGAAAGGTGCAATGCTAAATATCTTAATTTTTAGTGAATTGATTAACTAATTTATTCTGATTAAGTTATTTCACATTTAAACAAAGTAATTCAGCTTAAATGTAAAAAATGCTGTAGTAGAAAAATGTGTGCAAAAAAAAAAAAAAAGACATTTATTAAATACAAATCTGATATAAAATGCTGTATTTTAATGTTTTGTTTGTAATATTAAAAATATGTACTTGTCTAGAAATTAAAGCTACAAGGGTATCTTCACAATAAAAATAATTTTTTTTTCTTAATCTAACATCAGTTTTAAAATGAAAGTTAAATCTCCATTTGATAAAGAATATAACTGTGAAATATTTACCATTATACCACTAGATGGCACTACTTCCCTTTCCTCTGAAATGAATCTTCTTTTAGCCCTTTGCGGTGCACTACGTTTTAAATTTTAAATTGAGACAGAAAAAAAAAAAAAAAAAGAGTGTTTTTAACTTATTTAGGTCTGTAGGAGTACACAGAATAAATGTAATACTTATCAGAATAAATTATTGTACTTATCATTTTGATTTCGGTGGTGTACCATCAGTTAGAACTCTGCACAGCAAGAGCTCTGAAAAGTGCGACTAAGCGAGCATGGCAGTGGAGCGCGAAAATAAGTAAAATCTCTGGCATTTGAATGAAAAAAATTACTTTATACCTAGCAAGTGTGTCATCATCCAATGTACACCACAACAAGGCATGCTCAAATTCACTATTGGAGGGAAAAAAGTTGATCTCTCCGAAGTTTAGTTTTCATTATAATTAATTTACAACAAAAAATTTACTGTTATATTGAAAATAAAAAATAAATTGTAATATATATATAATTAAAAAAAATAAACATTATTATATAAAACAAGTTGCAGAAAATTAAAAAAAAAAAAAAAAAAACCACTGCAAAATTTCAGATTTAAAGTAAGGGACGCTCATTTCCAAGAATTCTGACCCTCCCAAACAAAATTCCTTGAATTGAGTTCATTTTCCACGCAAATGGGAGAACAGGAAACGAAGACACATTTGTTCTCTTTTCGCCAGTGTCCTGCCGAATAACACGATCGGCGCTGATGGCATGCCTAATGTTATCCAACGATTATATGTATGCTTTCTTAAAAATAATAATAATTATAGGTTTAATAATCTAAAATACATCGAACAAAATGAATTGAAATTTTTTACTAGAAAAAAATTAACAAATTATTAGTAGAATTTATAGCTATAAATAACGGAAGTAAGTAATATATGTTTAGAAATTTCTAGGCAGATTAATATATTTATTAAATTAAAATTTTATTAGAAACGTCAATAATAAGCATTTCGTCATTTTATTTTAAAAACAACTTTCTGTACACAACTAAAAAAGAAAAAAAATATGTTTCAGTTTGTTTAAAAACTTTAAAGTCCTTTCTATAAATCTAAGATTCTCATAAATCTGAAAACAGTTATTGATTAAAGTCTTTTAAAGTAATTGAAGTGTCAATTTTTTTTTGTATTGAGATATTCGTCACGTTTTGATAGAAAATCAATATCTTCTGTAATAATATCAAAAGAAAAGAAACTAACAAAACATGTGAAATAGCGATTTATTTTAATAAAGGAATAAATAAATGGCTTAATACAAAAGAAATGGGCTGAGTTAAGACATTTGTCAAATATTAAAGATGGGTATTGCAGAAAAAGTGCTGGAGGCTTAACTATAAACTCTTTTCATAGAATTCTCTTATCATAGAAAAAAAAGTTTTGAAATTAATAACAACTTAAAAATCCAATAACGAAATTATACGAATGGTTGGTTTAAATGATTGCTTGAAAATAATTTAAGATACTATTATTTTACTTTGGAATTTCCAATGAAGAACAGAGAACCATAAAATTCCTTTTCTAATTGAAGAAAATGCAATACTTAACATTTGTAAGACAATTATTGCTTAGAGACGACTAAGTGCTGCGTGTTACTTTATCTACAAAAAACATGGAATTTGTAATTGTCTTCACAGCTATAAATATCATTGTTATGATTTGGGACTAGTAATTTTTTCCGCCTCAACATGTCATTTAGATGGTTGATCCGAAATGACTAGGGAATTAATTCAGTGACTGATAAGTTTTGTATTTTTTATTAGAAAAATGAATTCGAGGCATTATTAATGACCTGAATGAAATTTTTGAAATGGAGAATTTTTTGGGATGTATATTGAAATAAATGTTCTATTGAAATAAATAATTCGTTCACAAATTCATAGAACAAGCTTATTTCTTACTACTAATTTCTTATTAAACCTTACTAATAATATGGAAGGTATTCAGATTAATAATGGGGAAAACCTATTGAAAATTTAAAATGGTAGGCATTTATCCTCAGCTACACAACTCAGAACTGAAAAGTGTAGTAGTAGTCACTTACATTTTCTATTCAAAGTGAATGTATCAAGAACAGTCCTGCAGTAAGTCAAAAATTAACACCGCTCACGAAAGTTTGTATATTTAAGGTCATTATAACAAATGTTGAGATTAAAAGATCATTAAATATTTTTTCCTGCATTGTTATATTGTTTTTAGTTTGATGGCCTTAACAATTTTACGCATGACCAAATAAAAGTGGGTTTTTTTTGTAATTGTTTTATTTTTGCAATAAAATATTCATAGCTATAATTCATTGATTTTTTTCATTAGTATTTCATATTTGTATTGATATTAAAAGAAATTTTCTCTCTTTTGAATCTGAATTCATTAATAACTAGTCACCTTTGGCGACTAGTTGGTCCGGACGGGATATCCTTAATTTCATTTAAATCGTTGAGATATTTCATATCCATAATTAGTGATCAAAGATGAGTTACTTTAATTGTCTTACCTATGTTCCGCTCATTGTGTATTTGAAACTTTATAATGAAAACCAGTCACATGGAATCATAACGCCAATAAGAATGTAAATGTGTGGTTCACCTACTTTATAAATTCCGTGATATTGTAATTTCTCTGTTTTACCCATTTCGTAAACTACACAAATATTAAGCCTCCGCGGGAAGTTACATTAAAAAAATATCACCTTAAAAAACTATAGGTTGTATACCCTGGCAATAAAATATTTTCCACCAGAATTTTTTTTTTTGCCTATAGTTTTATTATAAAGGGGTGGGCATCCCTTTATAAAAAAAGTCCACTTTGAATCCCACCTCAAGCGACTTTAGCATACACCGAAGTCTGTCTGTGCCTCGTGACGACATGTTATCTCGCGTTTACAAGCATGAAACTTATTTCCTGCCCCATTTTTTTATATATATATCTGGAAAGCAAGCGTTACTATGATAGTAATCGAAAGATTTTTTTCTCTCAGTCAACTCTCAAATGACATCCTACTGTCGTATCTTGATGAATATCACTTTCTTTGAAAAATCCGACCACTCGTATTCCGAAATAAAATCTTATAATTCCTTTAGGGAATTTTCTTCGTCAATACATATGTGTGTAATTATTGATTTCCGACAAAGAAGCCATATTCAAAAGCCCATTAATGTACACTGAGTTCAGCGGAAAGCACTATTTCAAATAGCACTTCTAGCTGTTGTAAATTATAAACAAAGAAAAGCCAATATGAACTTTTCCTCCAGTTTCATTCAGCTATTCACATATGCTATACACAATACAGTATGTTCTGGAAAAGAAGGGGTGAGTTTTCAAAAGCAGCAACAAATAGTTAACTGAAAGGAACATTCGGATATTTTGAGAAAACGAAATAAATTTTGTTCAGAAAGAAAATAATGAAAAATTATGAACACAGTTTTATAGATGATGGGAAGATAGAAAATATATAAATATAAAAAATGTAGCAATTTCATAATTTCTTTTATCTGCACTTTTAAAGGATTAAATTTTATAAAATACTTTTATTTTATTGTACTATAAAATATATATTTATATTTATTTCACTGTACATGTCATCATATATTGGTTAATTGGATTTTATTGGAAATTCATCACAAATTATATGAATACACTAATCAAAATTAGTAATAATTTCAATAAAAACTGAAAGCAACTGATCCACAAATTTACTTGCATCTCTCTACTGACTGAAAAACAGTTGAGAGACGGTGGGACAATTTTATACTTCCTTTTTCATGTCCTTTTCAATTCATCCTTTTAAACTTCCTTTTTCAATTAATCTGGAAATCGCAGTTTTGAATATATTCTTTGAATCATGAAGATTTCTTTTGCAGCAAATTTTTATTTAAAAAGTCACTTCTTTCAGTACAAATAAAAAAGAATTTCATGGTCTGGAATGGTAACAAATTAAATTTACTTTTGAAACATTTCAAATAATTTTAAACATTTATGTCTTTTTTAGAAAAATATATATAAAAAAAACCCTCTCAAGTATATGTTAAAACAGAGGCGGCGATAGCAGGGGGGCAATTGCCCCCCTGTCGGCAGCCTCTTGCCCCCCCCCCCCCCCATCGGTGAGAGATTGAGAGTTTCATCGGCAAAAACGTTCTCCACTTTAGGATGGTTGTGGAAAGTTACCCATTATCAAATATGATTATTTAAAAACCACCTTAAAGTTAATATATTATAAACAGTCGACATATACAAGTAACGGTTAAAGTGTTTTGTCTATATTTGGCAAAATAATCGATAGGGTAGTAGCTCAATAGTATGCCGTATTTTGCGGACAATTTTTGATAAACCGACTAAGAACTGAATGCAGTGGATGTCGAACACGTTAATTTCGTAGATTTTCAGACATCTCATTCAAATGTCGTTTATCCAGCTTATAATTTGTAATAATTTTGGCAATTTAACCAGCAAGGTAACAAGTGAATACGAAAACGACAATGTGATAGGCTCATTTTGATGGCAATTTTTGGTCGGAGGACTATGAACACAATGCGGTGAGTGTTGAAGACGTTAAGACTACAGTCTTAACGTCTTTTCTTCGTCTTCTTCGATTTTCAGATATTTGATTGAAATGTCGTTCATTTAGCTTATAATTTGCACTAGTTATGGCAATATATCCGACAAATTAATAAGAATATCGCATTCTGCCGACAATTTTTGGTCGGCCGACTATGAACTGAATATAATGAATGTCGAAGACTATATTCCTAGATTCTCAGACATTTTATTCAATTTTTCATCGAGCTTTTAAATTTAACTACTTTTGGGCAACATAACCGACAAGGTGACTTGTGAATAAGACATGTCATGTCGTATTCTGACAAAAATGTTTGATCAGTCGGTTAAGAATTCAATACGATGGATGTCGACGACTTTAAGTCCAAATTCTCAGTCATTTGATTTAAATAATATAAAATTCATTCAGCATATAATTTATGCTATATTTAACAGAATAATCAAATAAGCTGGCAAGTGAATAAGAAGTCACATTTTTCCTGACTAACCTTTGTCCTTCGCCTAAGATTTTCTCATAGATTCTGGAAAAAAAATTGTTTTCATCAAGCACTTCGATTACCTGCTAGTAGAATTACTAGAGAAATTGATGCTTTTATATTATTTATGAATAGGACGATAGAGTTGTTTTCCATAATTCATTATTCAAATTTAAGTTCTAAAATTAATCGTCATCTTTTTCATTTAATTGTTTCTTTCTCGGTAAAGAATTGGTAAATTTATTTTATTCATTTCACTATGAGAATTGTCTAATTAAAATCTAATTAATGGTTAAATAAAAAAATTCAATAAAACACTCCTTTGTTTTGACACTCTTGTGCATATGCATGCTACAAAGCAGTTACTTTGCTGTAGCCAAATTATGAAAATTCATTACAAATCACTGGAGTAAGTAGATTGTATATTTTAAATTAAGATATTTTATTTAACAGTAAATATCTGTTTTCTTTTGCCATCTAATTTATCAGGCTACAATTATTACACTAAAAAAATATTACCTACTGCAGTTGATGACAAAAAAATATATTTGTGGTATGGTATCTTTTTAGCTACACTAAAAGAGTGTATCCAAGTATGCACTAAATTTGTTAAATAAATTACTACTTAAATTCTTCAGACTCTGCATTCAATATTATTACTATGTAATCGGGGAACGTATCTTTTTTTTTTAATTTCAATTACTATTCGCCGAAAAAACTATATAATGTCAGATGTTTCTAAATTTTTAATAGACTTTTAATAAAGATGTCTTGATAAAATTATGATTAAAAAAGTTATTCATAGAATATTCATATATAACACATAACCACTTGACATACGAATTTCTTCACTAATTTGATGGCAGATCTTATTTGGGACAAATAATAATTTTGATCCCTAGAATAATATAAGGACATTTGAAATGCGTTTACAATTGATTTTTGCATTTTAAATTACTTAATATTTTCATTTAATTGCAGACTTAAAAATTTAGTAATTCCATATGCGAGTCAGATTCACCATTGTATATGAATGGGTTAAGAAAAACCAATGCCTGCAATTGAGGGGATAAAACTCACTTTTTGGAAGGAATATTAACTTAGAATTACTCGGAATTAAAAAAATACTTAACCATAAGAACGCATGCGTAAAAAAATGAAAATAGGGGAATTCATATTCAAGATCCAATTTTTTTTTAATAAAACTCATTGGTTTTTGAAGCCTAAATATATATTGAAAAATAAAAACTGGGGGGGGATCTAACGTTTGAGCAGTCCATTTTTTTATAAAAATATTTTTCATATCTCACATAAAATAGTAAGCTTGTACATATATTAACAAAATATTTTCTCCAGCCTTCTTAAGAAACAGCATCATTGTATCTTTTCTGAATTCTATATTGTTCGTGTCAGCACTATAGTAAATTTTTGTTGAGTACGCGCACTTATTCTCCTCGGATTTGAAATATATCTGAATTCCTGCTCGTTGTTGTAATAATTATTTAATAAATATTTTAGATGGGGGTTACGCTTAAAAATAGATTTTTGGAGAAAACATCCAATATTTTTTATTTATTATTCTAGATTTCTCAAAAATTTTCTTTTATAAAACTTTTTGTTTCAACATTCATTTTACATAGCTTCTGATATAAAATAATAAGAGCATACATTTGTTCATTTAGCATGACACGCCATTCTGGTGCAATCTGTGTTTCTATCTATATGCTACAATCTAGAATAGAAAATTACAGTATTTTTTCTAAAAATAGATCACAGAGAAATTAAATCTCTGTAAATAATAAATAGACTCAAATATTGACAACTTTTTGATAGTCAGTAAAAGAAACTGAGAACATTTTTTTACAAATACCTTTGTAAACTCTTAACATTAGAGGAAAGGATCAGCATCTGAAAAAAAAGTAGCTAAATAATACTTGACATTCTTCCTTTAAATGTAAAATTAATTATGATGAGTTAATTTGAGGCCATATTTAAGATATTGTGCTTGCCCCCCTGTCGGATTTGTCTTGCCCCCCTGTCGGATTTGTCTTGCCCCCCTGTCGGATTTGTCTTGCCCCCCCCGTCGGCAAATCTCTGCCGCCACCTCTGTGTTAAAATGCTTTTTATGGAGGAAAAACTACAAGTCTATTTAAAAAAGACCTTGGAAAAAGAAGGCACTGGAGCCATCACACCGTCCCACAAAGGTATAAAGAAAATCCTTCTGCTTTATCTTTCAACAATGGAAGAAAATCCCGCGATTAGATAGTTGATGAAGGCGGTTTGAATTTCAAGGCAACAATTTTTGGAAATTAATAAAAAAATTTTTTCACAAATTGTTATAAGTCAATAACAACAACAACAAAGTTGCATGATTATTAAATTAGTATAATTAAAAAGATATATTTAAAATTTTGACACGATATAAAACTTATTTTTGTGCAATGATTTTTTTTCTCAAGTTCTCTGGGGAAACCCCGAAATTTTGCCTAGGTTTTAATTAGAATACAAATTAAAATTTGAAAAATATGCCTCCTTGGTGTACATTTCCAACCTTCAAGGCATATACGACAAATTTGACATCTGTAGGTCAAACTGTAGGCCCTTATTATGGAGATGGCCCCCTTTCCACCTTCCGCTCTTCGTTCCCATTTTTTAAAAATATAATTCTTATATAACGTTCACATTCTTCATAAATGTGCACAATGTTCCCAAAACAAAATGCACAATTTTCAAAGTTTAAACATCTATTAGTATGAATTCAGTTTCTCTCATATATTATGACATTTTTTGAAAATTACAGAGGAGTGCAAAACAGTGTTTTCACTAGAGCGTTACTATTTCACAATTCGGAATCCATATTTTTCTCTTAAATAAAAGGTAAATAATTTGACAGGAAACCTGTATCTTCCATCAGAAAATGCAGTTGCGTAACTGAAAAAAGAGATTTTAAAGAACTTAATTCAAGCCTGCAACTTTCGGTAAACTTTCCGGTCGGCTTGCTAGTAGTACCTGCCATTCAAAACATTTGCTCTCATGCTGCATCTCTTTTCCGTTAGAAAAGAGACCGCGACAGCTGTTTGATATTTCATGCGCACGCATAAGATCGAACCGTCAAAATGTGATTTTGAAACTTGGATCGATTTTCTGGAAGAACATATCTCAAAAGGTAAATACTTACTTTCAGCTTAAAAGTTATCAGTATAATCACGATGCCACGATACGTGACCGAAATCAAAAATAGGTTTGATTGCAAACCTTTTCAGAATAGAAATAAACTATTATTTTATTAATTTTGTGTCTAGAAAAGATGATGATGAGACATGAATTGCAATTTTAGATGCAAAATATCCCTGTACAAACAGATCACTAGCAAAAGGATTTTAGTTTAAAATGGTGAATACATGGCCTATATATACTTCGAGGAACTTTGATTCCTATGGGAAATGCTGTTATTATAAACAAACTAAATACTGAAGTTGCGAAATATTGGTTTCTTGTTTAAACATAGAGGAAAGGAAATAAAATAGTATAGTTTCCAGGTTTTAAATGAAACTCGTGAATGTTATTAATAAGTTTTCTTTTATTATGAGCCATTGGGCGCCCTTGAATTTTTGATTGACTTACATAATATTGGACATCTTGTATTTGATTTCAATAGAACCGGCAATGTATGATTCGGGCTCCCTTTTCCTATTCATATTTTAAAACAATAATTTTTTTAAATATATATGACGACAAATTGAAATAACGAAACATTTCATTGAGGGTGCGTTCCCCAGAGTTAGTTGTAGCATCTTGCGACAATAAAAGTTAAATTAAAAAGTTTTATTTCAATTTTTTGAAACAAAATTGCAAAATTTATGTTAGAAAAGTCATCTAGTTTGAAAGAAAGAAAAAAAGAATAATTTTTTAAAATTTGAATAATACTTGGTTTAATTTCAATATATTTAAATACATAATGAAAATAATTAAATAAAAGCACATAATTATATAATTCCTAAAAAAAAATTATCAGGATCTTGCGCCCTTGAAAGTAAATGTATTACCAGACCGTTGTGTACATTGCACATATAATAATCCAATTCTGGGACTCAAAGTATAGAAATAGAATTAAGAAAACCTTTTAAATCAATTCCGAAAACAAATTTAATAAAAAAAAATTGATTCAAATCTACAATTATCGTATTAAAGAAACTTATTAAATTTTATTTATTTCATTCCTAGTTCTTTCTGTTATTTTGTTTGATTACATATGAATTAGAAATCTACTCTTTGACGATATCAGTAAGAAGTTGACATAGATCTACAATTTTGATATAAATACTGTGTACGAAAATTCAGCTCTCAGCTTTGTTAAGTATTTCGGAAAGTTTTTTTTAATTGTATACGAGCAGATAGATCGATGAACAGTAAAATCCTTGCCGTGCTTAGTTTAATTAGATTAAAATCTAACATTTTGGTGTTAAAACCTTCAATTAAATTCAGTTGTTGCGCTTCTGAGTTATCTGGTGGAGTAAAGACTGGATATTAAATTTCATCCATCCGGTTTGTTCCATTTTTTTTTTAAATATCGTTTTGCAGATACAAATAAACGTAATTTCAAAAAGTTTTTTTTTTCTTCTAATTTATAGACGCATCAATTAGTTTTGTAACAGAGCTGCAGTATGAATTAAAAAAATTGTTTATGTATTTTTTTCGTTCTACTTTTAAAGCTATGGATTCATCAGAATGGGAAGACTGCATGCCTGTCTTTCTGTGCGTAGAGTAATGATGACTGAAAAATTCAAAGAGTTAAATGAATGAAATTTGGTATGTGGTCTTGACTCTAAAGTTATAAATTTATAACAAAATTGTGATCCTAACTGGTTTATGAAACCAGCACTGTTCTAAAATGTTACTTATTTCTATTCATTCTACAACACAGCTCAATTCTCAGAGTACGGCATATTGAGTTAACCCTTTCTAAGGCCGTGGGAGGTGTGCTTCCCACCAAATTTATCAATCTTTGTATGAAATTATGTAGGTTGGCATAAGTTTTCACAAATTTTCTTAGAAAGACAGAAACTTAGATGCTTCAGTTCTTTATCTCACACAAAATGATGTGTCTTGGTTTGTCACTTAATTATTAATTAACCAAATTAATTAATTAATCTAATTAAATTTATCTAAAACCCTTTTCTTATTCTAATTTCAAGCCTAAAAATATTTTAGCATAATATGACTAGAAAAAAATGGCCCTTTAAAGGGTTAATATATGCAAAAATCAAGGTGAACATTTCTTTTGTTACTTTCTCATATATTTAGTAAGAAAGTATTGCAATTGTCAAAAAAGATTGCAATTGTCGAGATTTTGAAGAATCTCCACGTTGTAAGTTTCCATGAGTCCGAAAAACACATTTTTGGAAAACGTCTATCTGTTTTATGTATGTGTGCCTATCTGTCTATCTATGACAAAAATAACTCAAAAACGCTTTGAGACAAATAGATGAAATCCAGACATACGATTTGTACATTAACTTTGTAGATTCACTGCAAATTTTTGGCAAAATTCATTCAGAGGTAGTTTGTCTGTCCTGTCGTTCGAATATCAGTTAACACGGAAACTACAAAGCGAAGAGTGCCATATAGATAAAATGCAGTAAACCTATTTCACATCTATGACGTAGACACGAATTAAATTTTAACGATGGGCTTGACTGTCTGTTGGTCAGTACTTTCAGAAACATGTAAAAGCGATAGCTCAAAAAAAGCAAGGGTTTAAATATATAAAATTTAGTATGGGATTTTGTGATTACAAATGTAGTTTTGTGTCAATTTTTTTTTTCAATCATTTAGGAAAATCATGTTTTAAAACACAAATTCGATTTCCGGATATTATTAACCACATGTCAATGAAAAACTCGTAATTATAAAGTATAAAGCTTTCACAACCGTGTTCAATTAATAAGTAGTAAAATGGTTAAAAAATAAAGAGGAGGGAAAAAAAAAGAACTAAACTTGTTTTTTCGTAGTTTTACTCGAAAAAAAACACACCAACTTTCAATAAACGTATAGAAAGTATTTAGTTCTACCAAAAAAAAAATATTTCATAATAATCTTCTTTATAGGCAATTTCGCAAAGGAATCTAGTACATAATAGCATCAAATGTTTAATATTCGGAAATTCTTCATGCTCTAGGACAGAAGCAAGTCACTGAATAATATATGTATATTGGAAAATTTCTGAAGCATTGACCCATTCTCATACCCAGTTAGAAACTGGGTCAGCTCAAAATTAGAAATAAAGCAATTCATTGTTGAATAATAGTTGGTTTGGAGGCTCATTGAATAAGTAGTATTTCATATGTTATAGATATGAAAAGTTTCGTTTCTCAGCTTTAGGGCTTGTTCCGTTCAATACAAAATACCCTGTTACAAGCTATATGTTCTATTCTTTTCTATATATTTCTCCGAAGAACTTCGAAGGATATCAATTTATTTCCTGTCGCCTTAATAAAAGTCAAATTTTCAGCACTTGAATGTAATTTACATATGAGTTCATGACTTATTCATCATCACACTCCACAATGGGCCCAGTCTCTTTCTTGCCCTTTACTGCAATGGATCTTTCTTATACAAACTTCATCTATTCTTATGAAATATATTTTCTTTTATAAGTGTAGTTCACTCCAGGACAAAGCATTTTTGCTAGATTCTTTCAGCTTATTAACGAAAGCATTATTTTTTTTAATAATTTTATTTTCTGATGTAAAGAATTTTAATAATCTTTACAAATATATGTGGTAATATATTCTTTTCATTATATATATATATATATATATATATATATATATATATATATATATATATATATATATATATATATATATATATATAAGTAACCAATCTAAAGTTAGAAATATTTTGTAAAAAAAACTAAATAGTTTCGGAATCGCAACTAAAAATTATTTCTTATTCAAACTAAAACAAAAAAAAAAGGAACAGGAAAAGCACCATAGTACTTAGAGAGCGCAAATACAGCTACGATGAATTGAGACAATAGTAATAAAAACCAAGTTACTAGGAAAAAATCAAAATTAAACCAAATAAAAAAAAGAATCTGGCCTGAAGACTTTGTTAAGGGTCACTCTCAGGCTGGGATTCAAAAAAAAAAAAAAGAAAAAAAGAAGGGATTTTTTTTCTGTGAAGGAATGCAGACTAAACAGTCTAATATCAATTCCTCGTTACCCGAAAATCCCCTGAAATTAGGCCTAAGAGATGTACCATTTTAACAGAAAGGAAAATACAAAACAATAAATTAGAAGAATACGTCCACTAATAAGCAAAAATACAACAAAAATAACATAAAATAACCATATAATAACACTCAAACTAGTAATGGAAACAAAAAGGAAAGTACATACCAGTAGCAGGCAAAAAAATGTTAAGCTTTCGGATGTGTTTCCCGCGTTGTATTAATGAATATATATATATATATATATATATATATATATATATATATATATATATATATATATATATATATATATATATATATATATATATATTCATTATTAGTTAATTGTTTTAAAAATAACCTGATTAAAAATTTAACTAATAATGAATTTCCCAGAAACTACTACAACATCAATCTTTTGATAAAACGAGGAATGATTTGGGAATTTGGGATTAATCCTTTACCTAAATTAAAAATAGACTTTTCGTTGCAAAATTAATAACTCAATATATGGCGCTGAGACCCTTCAATTATTTTTACCTTTAATGCGTTAGCTTGGAGGTGTTGAGAGCGGGAAACACAACCGAAAACTTAAAATTTTTTTGCCTGCTGCTGGTATGTACTTTCTTTTTTGTTTGGATTACTGGTTATTATATGGTTATTTTATGTTATTTTTATTATTGTAATTTTGCTTATTAGTGGATGTATTCTTCTAATTTATTGTTTTGTATTTTCCTTACTGTTAAAATGCTATATCTCTTAGGCCTATTTCTGGGGATTTTTGGGTAACGAGGAATTGATATTAGACTGTTTAGTCTGCATTCCTTCACAGAAAAAATCCCTTTTTTTTAATCCCTGCCTGAGGGTGGATGACCCTTGAAAAAGTCTTCAGGCCGGATTCTGTATATATATTCGTAATTACTCAATTACTAAGTAATTTTCTAAATTTTGAAAATATTGTATTGCATACCTTGATTTTAAAATTTAAATTAATTTGATTTCCAGAAGGAACGTGTTTCTGAAGTCCTTATAACATTTTAGTAATACACAAAATATTGTTATTCAAAATTTATTTTTTAAAATTTTTATTATAATGCAGACAGTATTTAGACGAATCCTATTTTACTTCCGATGAACAAATGAATGACCGAGTTTTCCTACTAAATAAATATAAAATGAAAATGAATATTTTAATATTCTTATATAGGTATCATTCATTTGATATATAGATATCAGTATTATATTTTTAAACTATCGATATTACATATTTTTATTTATAATTGCTTTTAGAAAGTTTAATATCTTCATAAATTATTGTTAAATTATTTTTCTCAATCGGAATTTAAATACATTTATTGCATTATTTATAGTTTGTAGATTTCAATGACTTCGAATGTATTAGGGTAATATTTTTCATTAAAGTTGCATAAAGGTTTGAAACTTGGGGTGCTAGCCCAGGTATCGTCTTCTTCGTCTAATCATAGCAGAAATTATGAGCTTTTGTCTTAAAGAAAATAAAATAGAATCAAACTAGAACACTGACTTTAATTTATTGATCAATGAAATATTTTGATGACCAATTGTTATGCATTGCCCAGTTAATCTAACGTTATTGTTTGTGACAATATGCAAGTTTTTTGTGACATTTGAAGTTTCACAATTTAAAAAAAATCCACCATTATATTAAAGTAATCAGCATAACTTTGGAAAGTCACGTTTTAGTTTAAGACTCTTTTCAATTATGCTAATTTGTTACTTAGTCATACTAGAATTTGCAATTTCTTTCTTGGAGTTAAGAAAGAAAACGTAGAAATGGAAAATAAATAAATGAAATTCTTTTTGACTTTCTTACTTCCATCTTGACTTTCTTACGATACTATTTTTGATATTTCAGGAAATAAGACGAGAATTAAAAAAAAAAAGTTTTAATTTGAATATAGAGCACAGAGAAATAGGTCAAGCAGTGCCTTTGATGTTTCCTTCACGTTTTTAATTTTTTCTACATTGTATAAATGATACTTTTGCCCTCGTTTTCTAAGATACTAATTTATGTCACTGAGATTATGCTTTAAAAAAAGACAACGTAAAAATCTCCTTTAAGAATTCACATCGTTTCAAATGGCTTTTAAAGAATGATCAAAGTAGAATTTTTTTGACTTATAAAAATTATCATGAATAAAAATCTATTTTTCAGCATGCATGGTATAGCGTTTATATCTGAAGCTTCCTTTTATTTTCATTAATAATTTTGGAGAAATGTAAGGATGTTTTTCGAAAATTTCGTAAATGAAAAAAATTGCGCACTTGAATGTAATATATTAGTGGGAGTATTTTCTCATCTACTTTATTTACTACTAATGTATACTATATATGCCTCTTCTACTGCATACTATATACGAGTTTTCTCATTTATTACTAGTGCATACTATATATGCTTCTACTATTGTATACTATATATGTGTATACTAATGTATATTATATATGCATCTACTACTGTATACTATATATGCGTTTTCTTATCTACTACTATTGTATACTCTATATGCGTCTACTACTGCATAATATATATGCATTTTCTCATCTATACTACTGCATATTATATATGCATTTTCTCATCTATACTACTGCATATTATATATGCATTTTCTCATCTATTACTACTGTATACTTTTTATGCGTCTACTACTGCATATTATATGTGCGTCTACTACCGCATAGTGTATACGGGTTTTTTCATCTACTACTACTGCAAACTATATATGCGTCTACTACTGCATACTATATATGCGTCTACTAATGCATACTATATATGCGTCTACTACTGCATACTATATATGCGTCTACTAATGCATCCTATATATGCGTCTACTACTGCATACTATATATGCGTCTACTACTGCATACTATATATGCGTCTACTACTGCATACTATATATGCGTCTACTACTGCATACTATATATGCGTCTACTAATGCATACTATATATGTATTTCATTTAGCTTCGCAATCTAGCGAAGTAAAACTGATGTGTTTTTTGGAACTCTTCTCTTTTGTTGATCGGATACATAGCAAATTTAATTTTCTTACTTTATTTTGTTTTCGAATGCGCACCACGGAAGACTAATTTAGTTTGAAATTAAACATAGTAGTCAAGTTTTGGTGTGTATGCATTGAAATTCGCCATTTAACTGAGATAAATCAAATCAAAATCAAAATCAAAAATATCACACTACTGAGCCTTCTGAGGATTGTGGTCCAAAATTTGATACAGAGTTCTATAATTCCAGAAGTTAAATCATACGCCAAATTTTATATATCCAGCTGATCCGACTTTGTATTTACGCGTTCTCATGAACATGTACAGCAAAACATAACGAAAACAGATTTTTTCCCTAATTTATGTGAGAATTTTGGCGGTTTTTTTTAGTTATTGTGCTCAAGTGCAGACTGACAAACACATATAACTGCAAAAGTAATCTCTTCTGGTCAATGAAGTCTGAAATAGGAAAATTTGTAAAAATAATGTTCGAATATCTTGATGCTAAAATATTTTTGTTTTCTCTACTTAACGCTAAAAGGGTTAAATTTTTTAAAGAAACTTATCAAAATTTCAAGAATATACTTGATTTAAATTAAATTTAATTTTATATAAAAAGAAGACATTTGGTGAAAATTCAAATGATGATCTTGTCGATCTTGATTATTTTGTGATTAATAATTTAATTTGTACTTGTGAAGGATAGGCTCCTTAATACTTTTTCTTTCTAATCTTAATTGTTTGTGCTCGTCCAAAATGTTTAAATGTTTTCCCAGTGTTTGCTTTTAACAATAAATTAAAGTTTTTAGAAACTGACCACGCTGTTTCGTACGCACGATAATTAGAATAAATTTGTAATGGCGAGAAATATGAAAATCTCTGACCAAATCCAGATTGGTATTCTAACTCAAAAGGGATGGAAACGGCAAAGAGTAAATACTTTTATTTTTCCATAACCTTTTAAATATTGAAAAATATATAAGAAAAAGATCATTCAAATCAGAAGAATAATTGTTTTAGCACGATGAACGCTTTTTTTTAATAAAAATGTCTTTAATATTGGTCATCCTTAGAAGATTAGGCTCACAGTGGTTTGATAGTAAAATTCAGAGCCAGGAGGTTCCAAATTCGAGACCCGATTCCACCGAAAAACAGCGGTTCAAAACTGCGAAGTCAGTCTGTTCAAAATAACAGACTGGTGCTTCTAAGCAACAAACTAAACTAACAACTTAGTTCATACAACTAAACTAAACTAGAAACTCAGAGTCGAAAATCTTATCTGTTAATAAGAATATACTATTTTAACCTTGCAAAGTTTTGCCATGTTTGTTTCAGGCAATATAGTATGCCGCATTGTTTCAGGCACTTATTATAGTATGTGATTCAATCTCCTCTTGGAGATAACGGTCTGTCACTTCGATCCTGAATTAATGATAAGTATTTACGAGTTAAGATATCAGTCTTCAGCTTAAGTAAAATAGGATCAGCTCTCCGGAATGTCGACAGCAATATTTTTTATAGACAGATCGCAGATTCTTTTCAAGCGAATTTCTCAAAATTGAGTTTAAATCAAATGATTTTTTTCATCCATACTCGAAGCAATACATTGTAGAAGTTATTCAAATGCTATATCAAAACAACCATTTAAATTTCTAATAAGTTAAATGGTAAATGTTTTACTTTTTATTAAAAATTTCTGAAAAGTAAATCCGTTGCAACATTCGAATGAGAAGAAGTAAAATTCGAGAACTCAGTCTTTCAATTTAATAGCAATTAATTAGCAATTCAATAGTTTATTACATTTCATAGTTCAAAATCTAATTAAATTTATTGCGAAAACATATGAATTACCAATTAAATTCTAACAGTTAATATATTTCTTATCTCAGTTCAAACATGAAATAAAATCATTCTTTCAATTTTAGCGCACTGAATGCTTAATTAAATTTTTTTTAAACATAAATCTGAATTTTCAAAGGGAGAGGTTTCTAAGAAAGCATATTTTCCTCAAGATGAAGCTTCTTCAATTTTCACATTTAATCATGCTAAAGATTATTTTTCTCATATTTTAATGATAAAAATAAAATCAAAGAATTTTATACTCGAGTGATTGTATATCAAGAAAGTCTTAAAGTTGTTCAGCAAGCTTGAATTAAGATTACCCACGCGTGATTAACTGTTTTAATTCATTTTGAATGAAAATTAAAACATTTGCTGCTCGCATAATTAAATCTAAGAATAATTTAATATGCATATCTTAATTACTTTTTGTGAATCAAATTGTCTGGAAACTGCAACAGCAACAACAACAACAACAAAAACGTTTTAAAGATCAAATGAATGAAGAATCCTTTAACATTTACTAAGTTAATATAAGAATTTCTGGAAGCCTCAGTGATATTAAACTTTTTTTAAAACTTTAATGCACAGGTGAATTTTTAATTAAAGTAGGCCTGGATATCGCTTTATGGGCCCAGCATATTAAAAACAAATCTAAAATTTAAAAGTATTTTTTATATTTTGAGATTTATGTTATGGTTCTGCTGTCTCATTAAAATTTGAATGCATTAAATTTGCTTTAAAAATAAGTAAAACTTGAGTGCTGTGGGTATTAGGGGACAAAGAATTACTTTGTAGCATATTATGTACTTTTTAAATTTCTGTTATTTCCATATTCCTTAGTAAATGTTATTCGCATGATCATGGAGCTGTTCTTAGTGTACTTTATTTCAAAAAGGGTTTTAAAAGTCTGCTGGTTGAATTGTTATGGTATAAATCATAGCAGGCGATTCACTAAGAATTTATTTAGACGCCATAAATGCTTCTAAACAAATGCTGTCGTGAATTTAAACAGGCGTTAAATTTAACGATAGTTTCTTTTCAATTTTGATTAATTAACAAAAATATAATCTTTCACTTGTTTCATATAGTGACAGTTTATAATCTCATACACACGGCTTTAATTTCATAATTTTTAAAACTTTTTACACTTTTTTATATGAATAAGACATAAAAATCTTATGTAATGTGATTTTAAGTTAAAAGTTATAGATCCAAAAATTGGACTGAACTTTGCATCTTACATTTGTACGACAATACTTTTCAAATATGTAAATAACTATCGTTTTATATCGAATTCACACTCCTTCTTTGTGATAATTAACAGATGATGAATGCAGGTTAAATGCCAGAATAGAAATAAAATATAGAATTAAAACATAAGTATAAAAAGACTATAATAAACACGTGTAATTCTGATTAATGAATTATTTTTTTTATAGAAATGACTAATTGATAGTATGTATAAAAATATATTATATTGATAGTATGTATAAAAAGAAACGATTGCACTAGTTAAAAACTGGGCATATATTTTTTTTCTTTATCTAATAAGATCACATTTGCTATTCCAGTTTCCTTTTTCTTTAATAGCAGAATCAGTTAAATAGTATTTAAAGGCAAGATTTAACTGAAATGGCTTGTATCACAAATAAACGCATATTTTCTATTTTTCCAAAATATTTTAAATGCATTGTCTCAAAAATAAAATAAGTATAATAATTCGTGAACTAAAAATGCTGAAAAAATTCATCTTATCAGATCATTTCCAAACAAAAAATATCTGTAGTTTTCTATTTCGTTATAATGATAAAAAAAATCTGAATATTTCGAAAATTAAAATTTTAACTCTAACTGATCAAAGTTATTTTTTAAAGTCAGAATATTTAATAAATTATTAAGGAAATTTACCATTTAATTTTTTAACATCTTCACTGACCCAAACTAACCTGTTCAGTGTAAGGATCTCAGCAAGTAGAAAATAGTAGATATTACAATTTTTTTTTACATTCTTATGATGAAAAATGAATTGGGTACACATTTTCTCCTGACTAAAGCTCAAGCTTTACAGCAATTTTCAATGCTAGGTGTTAGAATTGCTGATGAGTGTGAATGTTTATAACACGTATTCACGATAAATAATGGCTTGAATATCCAGGAGGATGTTGAGTAATGTTAAAACTGACCATGAGTGCGAATGTTAATAACATACATTCATGATAAATAACGGCTTGAATCTCCTGTTGGGTTCTGAGTACTATTAAAATTGCCCATGAATGTGAACATGTATTCACGATAAATAACGGCTTGAATATCCAAGAGGATGTTTAGTACTATTAAAATTGCCCATGAGTGCGAACATTAGTAACCTGTATTCACGACAAATAACTGCTTGGAAATCTGCAGGATGTTGAGTAGTGTTAAAATTGTCCATGAGTGCGAACGTTAATAACATGTATTCATGATAAATAACGGCTTGAATTTCTTGGAGGATGCTGAGTACCACCTGTGTTAGTGATATATTTTTGTGTCTACTAATACTCTATTGGATTGAAATTCAAATAACATGTGGACAAATTTATCCGCTTTATGTCTCTTACTTGAAAATAATTAGCCACAGAAGCAGTGTGATAAAGACTCGAAATTTCATCTGTTTGGGATAAGTTATTGTCAGTTGCACTTCTAAACAACCAGAAACAAGGGTTAAGAAATTCAATTCCGTATATTTCATCATTCGTATCTGCGATGGCAAAAATATTTAAAATAACCACTTTTTTCATAATTATTTCACCATTCATATCTCATAAAATAATACGGCCGCTGAAAATGATGTCTGCTATAATAATATTTTAAAACTTTATGCTAGCATCTTCTTTTCGCTCCCTTCAGATTAAAACTCTATACTAATAGGAAGTGGATGTATTAATAAAGAGAACTCGGATCCATTTGTGGTATTGTTATAATGATTATCTCTGTTCCTGTACAACCAAACATATTTCCTGTGGTTATTATTTGAGGATGAATACCATTATGTACAAAAAATCTATTTTTCCCATCTTGCTACATGATATAGATAATAAAGTTTCTGAAACTATAGAGTACTTGCTTACAATAAGATCTTATGCCAGTTTTCCTTTTCTACTGAAAATTTTTACCAGATTAAGTCTTGTGGGTAAATTTTGGCAAGTTTACAACTTACTTTGAATATTTGCATAGTGACTAAAGTACATTTACAGACTCTTGATCTTTTTGGCAATGTTTAGATCTTTTTAGACTTTTTTCTAATATCTGCGTCGCACACCATTTCTCATATTCCGTCAAATGCAATTTCAATAACAGGTCCCGCCTTCTTTTTCTTCAATGCCTAGCACTATCTTTGAAAATAGAATTTCAAGCACACATTTACACTCTTTTTCATAAGTGTCAAGAGAACAAGTGAAAACATTTTCACACTTTTGCATAAATGAAACAAATTCCTATGGAGATAGCATTGGCCTTCAGATACCAAAAAGCTAATTTCATTAATCTTCACTTAATAGAATTAGCACAAAACACTTTTTTTATGGCGTTGGTTTAATTTTATCTCGCCAGTATAAAATGCTGTTCTATCTTTAAGTATCAACCTGAAGGCATTGACCTTCAGGTACCAACAAGCTAATTTTCATTAATCTTTACTTAATAGAATTAGAGTAAAATAATTTTTAATGACTGTTCCTTCAGTTTTCTTTCAGCATTGTAAAATGTTGCACTAAATCAATATACGTTGAAAATAAATTTCAAAAATTAATAATAAGTGCTCTCACAGGTAATCAGATTTAAGGAGAGTGAATATATTATCATGTTTCAATTTCAACAAGTACCAACAAGCTTTCATTAAATTTTACTTAATAGAATTAGAATCAAACACTTTTTTATGACTGTTCCTTCAATATTCTTCCTCCAGTGTAAAATACTGCATAAACCAATAAACTTCGAAAAAACTTTCAAAAATTAATTACTCTCAAGGTTCTCAAAGGTCATCAAATTTAAGGAGAACGAATACGTTACCATGTTTCAATTTTGGCTTTGCCTGGTAAAACATTGAATAAAATAAACTATTAGATAATTGTATTAGCCTTTAAATAAAAATGGATGGCAATAAAATGTAGCTGTGACTTTTCCAGCCTTATAACCCAACTTTTGATTTGTTACATAACTAAAAATGATATTAAAAATAAAAGGAAAAAAAATAATCGCATATATGATACAAGGTAACAATATCAACTTCACGGAGCTAAAGTTTAAAGTAAATTCACCTTTTTTTCTCCCGCAACCTACCTAATTAACTCGAGAAGATAATAAGAAGAAAACACGAAACCAACCCCAGTATAATAATTTCATCGATCGCGAGTCAGCTTAATTTAATGAAAAAACTTCTCGTCTTTTCTCCGTGAGGATAAAATAACACGTCAAAAACTAACACCTTGTAAAGAGATCTTGGTCGTGGAAACAACTAATGAAAAAAGGTGCATAATCTTCTTGCTTAATATTTCTTTCTTGAATTAAAGAGCAGGTAATGCTTATTAATCATGTTTTGTGCAAGAACAGTGAAGGCGTGCTTGGACGTTGTTGAATATGATCTTGTTGCTATGCATGTTATGTGATATTTTGGTATATTCTTTCAGAGATGTTGATATTGTTACCTTCATGCAAAACAGTAGCAGTAACTGTGAAATTTGTTAAAAAGAAATGGTTCCCTCTCTGAAAAATTTAAATTAGTTTAAGATTTAAATACAATGTTAATGAGAGACAGAATGTTACAATGAGTGTAGTATATTACACAGAAAATTAAAAGAAATTCTATATCTATCTAATTTTAGTTATCTGTTTCATTAATAATATTTTCATAGACCTTAATTATTCATACCTTCATACCTTAAATTACTAAAAGTTGAACTCGAGTATAGCAGCTTTCAAAAAATCAAATCAAATGTATATTTTTTGGAAATTCCTTTTTGCTACTTTACATGATATGAGTTTAAGAGCCTAAGTAACTTCATGAGTGATTCATTATAAAAAAACAGGGATTATTAATAGTTTTCATTATATACCTATTCTAACCTAAACAAGAAAATTTTAAATTTCGAAAATAGTCTGGCAGAATCTATATCTATCTATATATATAAATATATCTATATATATGTAATGATATTTTAATTCTAATTTCAATTTAATTAATTTCCAAGATTTTATCTTAATTTACCCATAGTAACTTTATTCTAAAAATATTCTCCTATTTCTTGATCCAATTCCACTTTCTGTTTAATTAATTCCTCTGTAAAACTAATGCGCCATCAGTACTACGTATCAAATGAAAGTGATACTTCCGTTGCCCTTGTCAAAGGTCAACATATGTATTTCATCGGCACATGGCCGGAAATCCTATGTTATATAAGACTAGTGATCCTTTGTTTCGCCCTTCTTTCTTACTTCTGCTTTTATGTCACGCTGCGTCTGCTTGTAAATAAATTGCTTTCCCGAGATGGATATTAAAGAGAGAATAAAACGAAATTAAAAATACAACGTCTCGTCTATGTCTTCAAACCTGCACTCTGCTTCAACCAAAATAATGTTACATATATATAAATCTATCTATCTATACATAAATCTCTCTCTCTCTCTCTCTCTCTCTCTCTCTCTCTCTCTCTATATATATATATATATATATATATATATATATATATATATATATATATATATATATATATATATATATATATATATATATATATATATATATATATATATATATATATGATGAAACGAGATCATGGAAAACCAGCGAGAAGGTCTAATCGAAAATTTATCACTTATTCCCTTCCTCCGCATAAAAATATGGACTTCGGTGAGACCACGAATTTCTTGTCAGGTGAGCGAAAATTACAAAATGCAGATCTCTGGTAGGAATCTAGTATTTTTTACTGAATCTCTAGCGATAATATGAATTTGTTGCCACATTTGTTGGCCTACTGACGCCAAAAAATAATACAAAACTACATTTGATGTCACAAAATAACATACTTTGATTTTAGTCATTGTGTTTACATACAAGAGGAAAAACAGACCGACAGATGGTCAACTGTTTGACATATTCGGTTCAAAATTTGATATCTATCTATTTTTCAGATGCTCAACTTGTGTATTAAATATTATTTTCCTACCTCTCCGAGTTTTGTAGTTATCGACTTTTGTAGTTATTACTTGCATTTGAAGGGCCAGGGGCACAGACTCCCTGTGAATGGATTTCGTTCAAAATTTAACAGAAATCTATAAATCTAATCATAATTCCATATACTACATTTCAGCCATCTAGCTCAAAGCGCTTCTGAGTCATCATGTTCACAGACAGACATACAAAAAAGGGGGTTTTCGGATTCAGAGAGGTCTGAAATCTGGAGATTAGTCTAAATTTCAAATATAAATTGTTTGTTTCTGGCAATACTTCTTCTATACTTCATAGACGAAAAATTTAAAAAGGGGATTATTTGAAACTTAAAACTATTCCCTAGAAAGTAAATATAGTAAATATTAAAGCCTTAGAGTGCGACTTGGACCATTAGAGTACAGATGAAGATAAACATAGCCTCTAGGGTTACTTACTGCGACAGTTCAAAGAATGGCAGAAAGATGGATAACCGCTGGGATTGAGGTGTCCTCTGAGTTCTGTGTTGCACCCATGGGAAAGCTATTTATCATTGTTCAGAATGTGAGTAGTCTTCATTGATAAGAGGCATTCCTTGTTGCACAGAAAGATCTGAACAAACACCTTCTTATCTACTTCGTTTATTAAATATTTCAATTGTTTTAATCTCTATAATTGTAGAGACTGAAACAATTGAGATACTATTATTTCAGATGCTATTTAGTATTGTTGAAGCTTCTTTTGTTTCAATCTATATTGACATCTCGACCTACGTTTTTACTTAATTTTCTAATTAGATGACATACCTTGTTTATGACATTTTTTAAAAATTTTTTATAATAATAGAAGGGCGTATGAGATATTGTAGCGTTTTAAGTGGTTTTTGCATTTTAAATTACTTAAAACTTTATTGCAGATTTAAAATTAAAGAGTGTGTTGTACCATCTATTCAATATTTCGATATGCGTCTTCGGAATCAAGATTATAGGTAAAGGGATTAATAAAAAAAGCCAATGTATATCTGCATGCGTAAATGAACGTGCGTCTTTTAGTTCTTTACATGAATTAAGTAAGAGTGTTAGTACTTTACATGAGTTAAATAAGAGTGTTAGTACTTTACATGAGTTAAATAAGAGTTTTAGTACTTTACATGAGTTAAATAAGAGTTTTAATACTTTACATGAGTTAAATAAGAATTTTAATACTTTACATGAGTTAAATAAGAGTTTTAGTGCTTTACATGAGTTAAGTAAGAGTTTTAGTATTTTACAAGAATTAACGACTGTCTTTTAGTACTTGACCTAGAGTTACCAAACTTACACATATACTTTGGAGCGTAAGAATGTACATTTTAGAGATATTCACAAAAAATAATAAATTATTTTTTGTGAACTTTAATTAAACAAAGTCTAATTGTTTTTTTCCGGTGAAAATTTTATAACACAGATTCAATTTCACATTTGATCAATCAATGTCAATTCAACAAGATACATTAATAAAGAAGATGCGGAATTGTTTTAATTAAAGCCACATATGGGTAAATGATGCATTTTTAGCTAATAAACAAAAGTTGCCTAGAATTTTATTGGTAATATTAAACGACGGAAGCGTGTTCTGTAACATAATTCCGAATGCAGATGTCACTTAAATAGAATATAACCTTCTAATGAAAAGATACGTAAATGCATATATCATAATGAAAGACAGTTTACATATTTATATATACATGGTGTCCCAAAATGTTGAAAAACCGTTTATCTTCCTCAGTGTTGTACATAAACATATATTTACAATCAAAAAGTTGTATTAAATATGGGAATAATTTGTTTGCAAACATTTCCGTTTTTGCAAAGTTTAACAGTAAAAAGTTCCAAAATTAAATTTTTATAAGGATCCCCTATTGAAAAAATATAAATTGGCAAAATTTTTTCCTTACATTCGTCTATAATCACACAAAGCTTCAAGTTTCTATCTTCAAAATTTGCAAAGATATTAAAAGGCAAATCTTTTTTCTAAAAATATTTTTCCATATCTGAGACTCTGTAAGAATGAGTCTTTCGTAGTATATTTCAAAGTTAATACATGTAGTGTAATAGGTTATTAAATGGGCCAATTCGGAAAATAACAATTTATTTATTAATTTCTTTTTAAAATACTATATATATATATATATATGTAATGATATTTTAACTCTAATTTCAATTTAATTAATTTTCAAGATTTTATCTTAATTTAGCTCATAGTAACTTCATTCTAAAATATTCTCTTATTTCGTGATCCAATTCCACTGTCTCTATTTAATTAATTCAAGAGAAGCTTTGTTAAATTGTTGAATCAGCTAAAATCTAACTTTCCCACACTACGCGTGAAGAGATAACATACCGCTGACCAAGCAAATTCTTTTTTAAAATCTCCCTGTGTTTCCCATACCTTGTCCACCCGTATAACGAAAATCCCTATCGAAATCTCATAATACATTAGCACTGTAAAGAAGTATTTTCCCTATCAAAATCATAGGTTATATAAGACCAGGGATAAAATGTCCAAGAGCTTTTCCTCATTCCTTTCTGTGTCGTTCTGTGTGCTCGTCGCTTGTACATATGCTTGCTTCTTCAAAATGAAATAAAACGACGTCACGAAATTAAAAGTATCTTCATTGTCTTCAAACTGCATCATGCTTCACAAAAAATAATATTACACACACACACACACACACACACACACACACACACACACACACACACACACACACACACACACACACACATATATATATATATATATATATATATATATATATATATATATATATGAAAACATGCTCGAAATAAGCATCTTCGACTCCTACATAGAACTATTTTTTTATAAAATATTTTCCAGTTCCTCATCTTTGACATTACGACAGTCTTTTCTGAATACTTCCACCACGTTTTGCTATATCTAGATTAGGCGGAGATATACACAGGAATGTAAGCGATGAAAAATTTGTTATATCGAGCATTATTCAACATATTACTGAGTAAAATAAAAATAAATTTCTAATAATGTCACTCTGCAATGAAATAGAAAATTGTCAATGATGACAAAACTCTTATATTAAGAATGAATTTCCATAGTTCTAAAAGTGATCGTTTTGACAACTGATGCTTCCATCTCAATTAAAGCGACATTTGTCTGTTCGGATTATATTTCTAAAGAATGAAATACTCGATTCATTCTGAAGTTCGACCTAATTGGAAATTGTAGCATTGGTCAGGATCTGATTATAATTATCTATAGATTCCACGAATACTATGCAGATGCCACGCAGAAGTGTTCGCGGCACTTTCGTTTATAATGTTGTGTTCTCAATTGACTGTTCATGCGCTTACTTGTGGAAAACTTGAAAGAAAAAGACAAAATGTCAATTTCTGTATCACGTGGTAGCACCTCATCTTCCACGGGAAAGTAAGAATCCTATAGCTAGCAATCACTAAACCGTACCTAAAAGGAAATGCTGTTTATTTTCTTTTATAACTGGGCTATCATTACGATTATCCATAGCATTTCAGAACTTTCCTTATTACGTTTTATATAGCCCATTCTTTTGGAAAACTTAATAGCACGCACAAAACTGTGTGCAAAGAATTTTATTTTCTTGTTCGGAATTCCATTGTTTCTCTGAGATATCTTAAACGATCAGTTCACAAATTTCAATTCTCTTTTATTAAATCAAACGCGCAAATATTAGTGAACAAAATGAACAACACTATGCGTGATTAACAAATTTCTTTTTATTCATGATCATTAAATGATATGATAATAGAGAAATATTTGTCTGTGTTATTTCTTTTGTATTGGATAAAATTGCATTTCTGAAATAAATATTTCTGTCTAAATTTGCCTGCTAAACTTAAAAATAAACATAGCTCTGCAAATTTTGTGAATTGAAATGTAAAACATTGTATGTGCGTAGATAACTAATATAAACATTATACTAACAGTTAATTTTACAATTTGGTAGTTGCATAAAAATTTAATTTTTAAAGCATTTTATTATCAATCCATATATCTTCTGAATATGAATTCATACAATTATTCTTTTATTTATTGAAATTTTTTAACGAAATGTATGTATCTAGGTTCAATATTTGTGACGATAAACCCTTGTTCCACTTCTTGGGGCTTCATATATGTATACGTTTGAGTGTGCATACACTAAATTTTTTAAAAATTTCGTCCACATCTGCAATTTTGACATAATATCTATATATCAAAATTTATTTCATCAATTTAGCTTATTACTTTTTTGGCTATCAAATTCACAAATGGCAAAGATAAGAGTTCCAAAAACTGTGGTTTTACTCCGATACATAAAAATCTTGAAATCGATTGTTTTTTACGATTACTGTGATTTGTCTCTATGTATTTCGTACAAGGAGATAAAAAAGAATAAAATGGAATCACGTTATGTGCTCCATCATTTAAGGAGATTCATAAAAATGTTGACGCTGATTTTTTTTAATGATTACAATTATATGTTTCTGTGTATTTCATATAAGAAAATAAAAAAAAAATAATAAAAAGGAATCAAACAACATTGTTATGATAGTTCCTTTCATCGAAGACGTTGAACCATACTATGGTTTTCTTAATGGACAATGCACGGTTGAAAATTAAATGAGTTCAGGATTAGTTTTTTTTTTTGTATGGTCATGGTAATTTTTTCTCACAGATTGGTCTAACATACTATGGCTGTCTTCATCATTCCATTCCAATATTGCTTACTCAGTCATCACTAGCACTTCTTACAATATATTGCATATGACGTAGTATTGACAGATCACTGAAGCATGGATATATCCTAAGAATTTTAATTAATTAAATCAAATATTTTCAAGCATTCTTTAAAATGAATTAGCAGATACTCTGTCGTGGCTGGTTCGTGAGTGCTTTGAATAAATAGGCAAATAGAAAACTTAACAACAAATTTATTGCAGATTCGTTCGAATTACTCTGCTCAGTAACTCCTTCTTTTCCAAGAGCAAACACTCGAATGACATCACTCTTTTAATTACATTCGCGCTAGTTGTCTAGCACCATCTATGAACGTTTATTTCCTAACGCTTCAAAATCCAATCACTACATACTCATTATTAACTAAATATATAAGTGAAATAATTTTTCTAAAAAAATCACTCAGTACAATTTTGTTGATCAAATAAATTAACACTATTTGTAAGCCATTCATAATTTTTTCACTAAATAATAAAAACTTTTAATCTTTTTCAAACATTGCTTAATTTAATAGCGTAACAAATTCCAATACATATTTTATAATGAACTGCGACTCCTGTGTTTATGTATTTATTCTGAAATAAGATTCTTATTGGGGTTTTTCTAATTCTGGAAATTCTTTCACCACTTATGTCACTGTGAACGAGGAACGAGGAAGGGAGCAGTTTCGGCGTTTTTTGTAATTTTCATCATATATCCGCCTTTGTAATTTTCCTTAATTTTTCACTGTATATTCGTAACTCCGTATTTTTCACCTAGTTTACTTAGCAAATACAGAAATTCCGTGACTTTTGGAGGGTATGGTCTTCATCGATAGGGCGTGAATGCCTTTGATTTTAGCAATCAATGTATGTAGTTACTATGAAAATTCCGTAACTGTTGGAGGATATGATCTTCATAATGCATGAATGCCTTCGATTATGCTGTTGGAAGCGCACCAATCTATGTAGCTACTACGGAAATTCCGTAAATATTGGTGGGTATGATCTTTATTTATATGGTCTTCATAACGTATGAATGCCTTCGAATTTTGCTGATGGCAAATTTTCCGATTTATGTAGTTACTATAGAAATTCCGTGACTGACGGAGGGTATGATCTTCATCGATATTTCATAAAGCATGAATTCATTCGATTTTGCTGATGGGAAATTCACCGATCTTACGAATTTTATACGGCTAGTAATTCATATTCGCTAATGTTGCCATCAAGCCAGATATTTTTCTGGCTTCCTATCATACACATTCAAATGAAATTACTTATTATTATAATAATTCAAAAAATTGTTTGCCAATTTTAAACGAGTTATATGACTTACTTTTTATAAAAATGTGACAACAGGATTGTTTAGATTTTTTTAAATCAATTTAGTTGGTAAGAATTGTTGAGAAGTTTATATTTAATGTAATGTTGCTGATATTTTTAAGTGAAAATATCTTCAAAGCAAATAAAATATATCTAAATAAATCTTCTCATTTTTAATGAGGCACTTGAATCTACCCGATGCCTTTACGGCGGTTGATTCAATTAAAATACACAACACTTGCTAAAAAAACAGAACAGTACAGTACAACTTTATTTAAAAGCAACAAGACATATATACGTAGAAACAGTAACACATCGCTAGGCAACGGCGCTATTTAAAAACAACAAAACCTATATACATAGAAAAATCAACACGTCGTTAGGCAACGGTGCTATTTGAAAACAATTATTCAATTCATTTCAGTTCCGAACATCTTCCTCCTTTTGAGCTGTCAAAGGAAGGCTCAAAACCTCTGGGGTTTCTTTACGAGGCGACCACTTCTAGTAACTGCAGTATCATGAGGAGATGCAGCCGAATGTTGTAGACCGATTGGAGAATCAGAAACTGAGTAAAGATCAGCGGAAACTCCAGAAGCGCAAGGAATTTCAACTCGGTGCTAAGGAACATCGGAAATTGAGTGAGAATCCACCGGCAGCTTTCTCAACATTAGTATCTTGAATGCCTACTAGTCTTTGAGCCTGAAAAATAGAATCATTACTTGGGAGTTCTAAAGGGTAATTCTCTGAATTGGGCACAGGAAAACCCGATTTTCAGTTCTCAGCTTTACAGTCCTAACTTTGCCTTCTTTTCCCGTCAGTAATTCCAGCACTCTCATGGGTCATATTTTCCTATAGCCTCAAGTTCCCGTTCTTTATCCACAGCAGAATTCATCAAATGTAACGATATAACATGCATATTATTGCATCGATCAGTTTCCGTCGCTAGGCAACAGCGCTATTTAAATACAGCAAAACATATATACATAGAAACAGTCGCTAGGCAACGGAGCTATTTAAAAACAACAAAACATATATACATAGAAACAGCAAAACGTCGTGAGGGAATTTGAACCAATATATTTGAAAACAATTATTCAATTTTCAGTTCCCAACAGATATGAAACAAATATTAGTACATCGATCTAATTGAAAAGTAGACTCAATGAAATTATTTATAAATAATGGAAAAGATGATACTATCAATGAAAGTATTAGTTAAGTTGATTGCTTCTCAATGTCTGTGTAAAGAACTGTATAAATGATTTTCTATGAGAAACCAACCGCAAAAAAAGAGGAGAAAAGGCAAGTACGAAAGAGAATCTTAATGCGTTGTTTTTGTTGAGTGAACTATGTTGAATTCCGTTGAAATCCTGTATCTGGGCTACAAAAACTCTTTCTATTCTACGAAATGTTTGCTATAATTAAACTTTTTTATAAATACATTAGGTTATTTGTTTTTGGAAAGAGGAGTAATTATACATTCCCTTTCATCCAGACTCTAAAGAATTTTTCTTTTAATTACTTTTCTAATTTCATTTAATCTCTTTCTGATGAGGACAATGTTAAACAATATAATGGTTGAAATGTTCCATTATTCATATATGATATTTAAAGGAAGTAGGATGTTTTCAAGGAGAATAACTTTTATTCTCTAATCGTTGTATAGATCTACAAGCTCTTTAATTATTTCCACAGATTCAAAGCAAGACAGTCAATAATCAATGTAATTTTATGGAGATAGAATAAATATTAATTGAAATGGCCTTCATTAAAAACAAATTAAAGTTTAAAATGAATTAAAATAATTAATTAAAAATAATTACATTATTTGTAAAGATTTCTAATTATTAAATTAAAATTAAAAAAACCCAAAGTTTCAAAAGAAACAGCAGTTTAATTATAGATTTAATCTTTAAACTGCGCCGTTATAATGGCATTCAATGATAATTTTTTAATTAAATGTTTTTTACGTAATTTAATTTATTCTAACTGTTTTCGGTGAGCAGCTATTCATCCACTATAATAAAAGTATTAGTTTAATAATATCAATAAATTTCGATGATGCATGACTTAGCACGTTAATTTATTAATTTTATTTTCATGTACAATATTCCTGAACAATAGACAAAGAGCACTCTGATAGGTTCGCTATATACGCATAAAGGATAAATTAACTATCGAAATTTCTCATTTGATGAGTATGGACCACACAAAGCTTTTAAATACCTTAAAAAATGGAGAATGAAGGGGAGTAGGAAACCATTGATAATATATTTAATGGCTTTGAGATTTTGTATGAGAAAGAATTGTCGAAATTTGACCTGTGATTGAGACTGAAGGATTATGTTATGATTATATTATGTTTATTTCCAGTATAGAATATACTATAAAATAATATATTTTTTTCGGATTTAGCTCAAAAATGGTGGACGATGAGAAACAAGTAGTCATTGATGACATATCTAGAAGTCATGAGTTCTCATATTAAACAAAACTTGGTAAAGTTGGACCAACGCTTGAAGTTGGGGGGATTAGTTTCTTGCATTATCCGAAATATTTTCAATATATAGATTTAAAAATTTTTTAATATTAAATTTAGCTTAGCATAGTCCAAGATATACACTGCACCATTGTACTTATAATAAAGGGTTACATAAAAGATTTATTAATGTTTTATGGTGAAAAGTAAAACTGATATATTCAACCATTTTAGCACTTTCACTTCTATGGAAATATACCTGAGTCTAGCAAAAACCCATGGTTTGTTCTATGGGCACTTACATGCGAATGGCGCAAGCTATCTGGTCAGTCCCCAGCGATCGCTACCGGGCTCATGCTGTTTACGTGAAGCGTTTTAATTTAAAACAGCTAATAGTCAAATGGTTAATAGTTCGACATGAAATTCATGAATCACACTTTCTTCTTTTTTGGAGTAGAATAAAATTTATATATAACGCAATATCCCTGCATTTATTTCATTTATAAAATGTGACACCTTAAAATATACATAAGCAATAATTTTATCTTTTACAAATTAAATTTGTGAAATATTTATTGATTGAATATTGAAACATTGATTTCTTGCCTATATCATAAAATAACTTTGAGACGATGTTAGCAATAAAATATTTTATTTATTACTGCATGAATTGTATTCTTGATAAATTAAATAATAAATAATGAAAATTAATTCCAATATTTTCTACCAATAAATTCAGCACATATTATCACATTCAAACTATTTATAATTTTTAAAAATGCATATCAATAATAACAATTGAATTTGCATGCAATTACTAATAACACTTTTAAAATCACGTTTAAATATAATTTTTGACAAAACCTTTTCTTTGTTACAAAGCAAAACTAAATATTAATTTTTTTCAATTTTTTTAAACTAATATTTTAAAATGTTTTAAATTTTAAATATTAAAAAAATATTATATTGTTTTGAGACTTGCGTCCTTTTGATTGCATGATGTAAAAAATTAAGAAATAAGCATTCAATAGTACAAAAAAAAAAAAAAAAACTGCCAAAATAATCAAGCCAGAAAATGAATCCTGCTTGAAATATTATCTTGCTGACTTCGAATTGACGATTCCAATTCCTTTTAATTTTTTTCTAAGAAAGCATCCTTTTAAACCGAAAAAGAAAAAAAATATATATATCCGCTTGCTGAGTGAAACATTCTTTCAAAGAAAGTTGAACAAGCATTCAAAGTAGAGGCTCAAATCTTCTATAATTTTTACTTTCTCGTAGAGAAAGTCTACTAAGATAATCTTAAAAAAAATTCGGACTCGAGTTTTAAACGATTTCCCACGTTTCAAACTTTCCTCAATTAGAAATTATGTTGGTCTATTTGTCTATGAACAGCATAACTCAAAGGCTTTGATCTAGATGGACGAAATTTGATTTATGAACTTAGCACTATATTTGTAAATTTCTTACAAATTTTGAACGAAATGCATTCAGAGTAAATTCATTTGTATGGCTGCCCATATATAATTTAACACGATAAGTATAAAACGAAGACAGCGAAGTACATAAAATTTGGTACACATAATTAACATCTAAAGTGTAGATGTTTATCGAATTTGGAACGAAATCGTTCTAAATATCATCTACCGGTCTGTACGCGCACAAGCATATAAAGGCGATTACTCAAAAATTCAATGACTGAAATATATGAAATTCGGTTATGCATTTCCAAAACTACGTTGGTGATTCTGGGTCACGTTTTGGTTTCAATTGGTCAGAAAAAAGATATTCGGTTTCTGGTGTTTGTATAATAACAGTGTTCGCGCGCTTTTCTCCATCCCACCTGATCACGTGACTCAATGTAATCATGTGAAGCAATGTGTTGATGTATATTTTTCTCTGTTCTGAGTTGTGTTGTAATAAAAGTGTGTTTCTAATATGACGTGGTTATTTTTAGGAGTGATATAGTAGAGATAATAAACAAAATGGATGTGGTATGAGTCCGTCGTTGTGTTGTGTGAGGAGTTAACAAACAGAATTCTAGTTATAATAGTAAATGAATGCTAGCTAATGGGCTCTTTCGTAGCAATTATTCGTCAATGGCATGTAGTTAATAATATGTATATTTAATTAATAAGTATACAAGCAAGTTTCATGGAGATCACTCCATATCGATTTTCCATGAAATACGAAGTAATCGAATACAAAGCAATTACTTTAGCTAAACGAAATACTCATTAAAAAGGAATTATGAAGATCTCAGAAACCCTAATGACATAACAAAAACGTTAGAAAAACAGAAACAGTTATTCATTTCTTTAAAAAAGAGTATTCATCATTTTTGTTACGTAAAGGCAATCTTTCAGTGTGTTAAAGTGAAATTAAAAGCTGATGTTCTAGATTTTTTTTATGTTCAATAACAAAGTGGGAAAATACTTATAAAAGTTTCTTACTAATTAGAGATGGCGTAGGAACCCAAGTTATGGTAATTTTTCTCTTACGTCTTCTTATTTCCAAGGTAGGATCTTTCAATTTTTCTAGTTGTAATTATTGCCATTTCGCTGGAAGTGGGTAACATTATTTCAACAAAGCGTAATTTTTCATATCCCTGTCTTCTATTAAAAAGAATTTAGGCTTAAGGTAATTGAGATAAACATCATATGAACACATAAAAAATGTTTTGTCGTGAATAGTTTCTCATGAAGTAATTAGTCACTTTACTAATTAAATCACAAGAATATCATTCTTTTTTTTCTTTTAAAAAGCTAGAGGCAATAGATATATTTCCTTTTGATAGAGCAGATATATTAAGATTATCGAACTTTTATGAGTTTTATACGATTCCAATGGCTTTCTAAAAAACATTGTTTCAAAGTCAAGAAATGAGAATTTATTAATTTCGAACTAACTATTTTTATGAGATTTCTCTAGTAATGAATTTTACGAAACCGTAAGTTGTGCCTTTATATGATTATATAGGGGCAAAAATTTGTTTGAATTTATTAAAGGAAAGGAAAATATTTATCTTTAATTCTATGAAATATTCATGACTTTTAAATAATGAGTCTTGCTAACTGTAATTAGATTCGATTGAATTCTAGATTTCACATAATCCTTCTAATTATTAAAAAATATTGAAGATTTAGGAATCACCAATACTGAGCTTTACTTCTCTACCTTCCCTGTTAGTACAAAATACTCAACAACATTGTCGCGATATGTTTTCGACATTGGCCGGCATTTAAAATATCGTAAAACATTGTAGAGATATCATACAATATCTTGTGCTAATAATGTTACATATTTTTTACATTTATGTTTCATTTAGTTCAGGTAGCAATGAAATTATAAAAGAACAGAATTTATTTTTTAGTTAAAACTTATTATCCATATATTAAAATATATTATCTATTTTGAAACGCAACTCATAAAGATTCAGAAAACTAGTTATTTAAATAAATAAATAAATTTGCCGTGAAAATAGAGTTTAAAACCACTTAAATGAAATTTGGAATGGCTTTTGTATTATTACTATTTTTTTCTGTTCTTCAAATAATCGCTTTCTTCTTTGATTAAGAAACGGACAAAACTGTCCAGTTCGCATTGTATATTTATTTCAGGAAGGGAACTACATTACTTTTTTGATATCTTGGTGTCTTTCCGAAAGATACACATGAACAAGTGTAGGAGAAAATGCTGAGATTCAAATAACTGCACAAGGTCACATTGTAGATTGATAACAGGAAAACAATTTCTGTAAATCGAAATAATTTCTATATAACGAATAAAAAGTTTTGATTAAAATTATAATCATTGATTTCGCTTGAGAGGAGGAATATCAATTAATATAAGAAATGAAATATTGCAACCAAATTCTACTGCAATAGTATTTCTCGGAAGATTAAATATCATTTACGAAAGAGCAATTAATATTAGCATGTGAATTATACAGTACTCTTATCACCAGTTCCAAGGATCTTTTCTTTGTCTATGAACGAAGTTTGTGTTTTAAAATCCATTTAGTTTTATATTTCTTAAATTGAGTACTGAAAATTATTCTCTTTTTTCGCTTTTAACGGAAATTTTAAGTTTGAAAGTGAAGTTCAATTTATTTAAAGATAAAGAATTGTTATGTTGCTGTAGTTGAAAGCATATCTTGAATCTATCACAAGTTTTTTTATTTCTGAATATTCAGAAAGATATTGATATATTAGTAAAGTTCAATGAATATAATGAAGCTTCGTTAAAAGAATCTATACTAACATTTACATATTTTTGAATAGCATGTACAATTTGTCTGAGTGCTATTACAAAATAGTTAGGGAATCGTTGAAAAGCAAAACGCCTTTTTCGCTTTGCACAAGTACGAATTTTTATACTGATTACAAGTGCGAATGATAATCTCACTGATTACAAGTGCGAATAAAATAAATATAAATAAACTGGTAGTGCCACCTGACGGTGATGTTACAAGTAAATTTTACAAAAATTTGAAATAAGAATGATAAAAGATACAAAGATACTGTTACGAACCTGTGATGCGATTTCCCAGCATAGCTGGTTCCATAGGAGCTGGTTCCCAGAGCTTGGCGACAAACTTGGCGACCATTTGGCGACGAATTTGGCGACTTTGGCGCCAAAATAGATTATACCCGAAACATCGAGAATTTTCCCGAACCGTCCAGTAGGAACGGAGATACGCTTCGAACGTTCCTGATTGGTTGAGAGGCTTCTAGCCCCGCCTCCTGAGACCTATAAAAGGACGCATCCGAAGCTGCCGGGCGGTCGTGAATTGAGTCGTGAACCAGTGGAGTCGAAGAGTAGTCGAAAGCGACGGTGAAGAACTCGTCTGCCAGTGACTAGCGGAGTAGCGACGGAGTAGAGCTGCTGTGTATACTGTTGTATGCTGGACGTCTCGGCTGAAGATAATCGTCTTCTGTGCTGTATATAGTTATAGCCTTTGTGATGTCCTGTGTGTCTTCGTGTAAATAAACGTCGTTGTTTTAATTTCTACTGCCGCCTTGTGATTGAGCGTTCTTCACACCATATAACCCCCACTATCCAAACGAACCCCCCCTGAAATTTCGTAACAATACAAAGATAAAGAGTAAGAAGAGTTATCAAACATTTTGAAAATGTTTGATAACTTCTGAAAATATTTAAATGTTATTTACAGATTTCTGCAAATAAATTTGCTTGACAGTTTAATTTTTTTAAACTTTTAATTCCAAATATTAGTGTGATAATATACTTTTAACTCTATCAGTTTATTTAGACAGAAATGTTTACTTATCAATACTTAAATTTATCAGATTTTCCCCCCAAGAATTTTTATATTCGGTGTATAGATATTTTAACTATTGTGCATACCACAAAATAAAAAAGTACTTTCAGAAAACACTAATGTGTCCTTCAAATTTTCTTCGTGCTCTGCAAATCAACTCTAAAACTATTTCTAAAGAAACATATATTTTGAAAATTGTTATTTTCTTAAGACATTTGTTTTTACTGAAATCTTTCCGATGTATAAAACACATCAAATCCAACTGATCGCATTGACCTGTAGAATGAACGAACTCGAATTTACTATGTGTTTGTATTTTTTTGTATTCGTGCAGTGGCATTTGAAGTCAAAGGCACAGAAACAAATTCAATTTTCCGTATACTGAGTCCAATTTTATTGTAGAAACTTTGTAAAATCTAATGATGTTAACATTCAAAGACTTTCTTAAAAATACGTTTCCCTACCTAAATGAATAAAAAGTAATGATGTGAACTTTTTTCCTAAAATGATTGATCTCTAACTCTACAAAATTCCTTTAAGTCTTTTCCTTTCAATATAATTTATGTACCGCATTGAAAAAATATTAAAAAAAATAATTTCAAAAACAAGATTTTATTCGTACATAGTAGGAAATAATTTTTCAAAGAAAAAAAATCTGGAGTCCAAAGCAAAAATCATAAATACTGAGAGAATTTTCTTCCCTTTTAGCTAAATTTATTAATAGTGCTAAATTCAGCTTCTCTCATTGATAGGTGTTTTACAACGGGCATATTTTAAATATTTTTTCTACTTTTTAGTACAATAATAAAAGCGTATTTTTAGTAAATTTTTTAATTACTACTATTTTGTTCAACTTTGTTGTATTTCAGCATCCATTATTAAAAATTAAAAATATAGCAATATTTTTTTTCTTATTTTAACAATTAAACTACAATTGGCGCATTGAATCAAAATTAAACGATGTTAAGAAATTAAATGATAAATAGTGATTGAAAGCAATAAAATATTGTTTTATAATTTGATAAAAGGCATCTTTAGAAATATATCAAATGAGAAAATGCGTAATAAATCGATTATAAAGTAGAGTTTTTGCTGAATTTGAAATTTTTAACAATTTGAACTTATCACTGCCTACATCCGAAATTCAGTAAATTTTTAAACTAGCGAATAGGGATCATATTTTTCATTCACTAAATACCACGTTTACTAGAGACATATATGATGATGATACACGATTAGCTTCAATTTGTGTGGCCATGTAGTAACTTGATAAACGTAACTGGACATGTTGTATAGTAGGGTGGAAAAAAAAATCAACTTTTTATTTTTAATTTGTAATAGCACGGAAAAGTTATTTTTTATTATAGATAAAATAAAGTAAAAATATGAAAAATATTGGATTATGTCTTGATGCACCACAAGGACGTTAACATTTCATAAAAACGCCCTTTTTGGAAATTTTTTCTTTTTTATGCATGTCTTGATTATGAAATAAAAAGTTTTAAATAGGAGTTGTAATGTAAATAAAAATATAAAAACAGTTTCACTATTGCACTGACATGGCATCCAGGGCGTTATGTCATTACCGGAGCTGAAGTTAATGAGGGGAGGTGGATATTTGTCTGCGTGTGGTGACAAGCTCAGAGCTGATTTCAAGTCAGCAGCTTTTTAGGGCCCAATTGAATTGGTGTCATCAGCTCCGTCTATTGTGTAACTGATTTGTTAGTTTGTGTACTTTGTTGTGAGTAGAAATGGCTCAGACTAAGTTGGTGAAGACAAGACAAAGGCCGGAATGTCCTATTTTGGGGAAATTTAGTGATTTTCTTGAAGTTGAACTGCCTACTTACGAATCTGTTATGAAGGGTTACTGTTATATTAGACATAACTTCAAAATTGCTTCAGAGAAGGATAAGTTTGTAAGTGAACCATGTTGTACTTTAGTTCCCATAATAGAACAAATATGGTGAAGAGCTTCTACTCCCGCTGTTTTTAGCAAAAGAATTTTACAAATGTTAAAAGGAATTTATTAAAGTCTAAAAGCAGAAAAGGGTCCGATCAGTTTGATTCCAACCTCACAAAATTTTGAGAAGTTAATCGTTTATTTGATATTGCTGCTTGTAAGTGTGTAAACATTAATACTTGTATAAATGAAAAAAGTACCAGTTATGGAAAACCAGTACTACTGAAAGTACCAGTACTATTAAAACTATCACAAGCGCTTTGAGGAAGAAAGAAGCAAGGAAAAGTAAAGAACTATAGAGAATAGTTAAGTTTAATCAAGGACAGATAAAAAATATTAGTGTGTCAGAAACGGCTACTGGCGACAATGACAGCGCTGAAGAAAAACAGTGTTCTTCACAGGGAGAAGCAAACCAACCAGATCCTTCAAATATATCTTTAGACTCGGGTTGATTACAAAGTGAAAGTATATATTGTTACGAATCTGTAATGCTGCTTCCCAGCATAGTTGGTTCCATCATCAGAAAGAATGTTTTACAGTCATCTGTATTGGACGGAGTCTGGGGGTCGCGTCGGAGGTCCCGGAGCTTGGCGACTTGGCGACGAATTTGGAGACTTTCGCGCCAAAATAGATTATACCCGAAACATCGAGAATTTTTCCGATCCGTCCAGTAGGAACCGAGATACGCCTCGAACGTTCCTGATTGGTTGAGAGGCTTCTAGCCCCGCCTCCTGAGACCTATAAAAGGAGGCAGCCGCAGCTGCCAGAGTAGTTGTAGTTGGAAGTGACAGAGTAGAGAAGTCGGCAGCGACAGAGAAGAGTAGTCGGGATCGACGGTGAAGAGTGCTCGGAATCGACAGAGGAAAGTAGTCGCAAGCGACGGTGAAGAACTGGTCTTCCAGGGATTAGCAGAGCAGCGACGGAGTCAAGCTAGTGCTGAACTAAGTTGTGCGTTACTGTCTGCAGTAGAGTCTTGTTGTGTGCTGCTGTTTGCACGTCTCACGGCTGAAGATAATCGTCTTCTATGCTGTAGATAGTTGTCGTCTTTGTGCTGTCCTGTCCTGTCCTGTCTTCGTGTAAATAAACGTCGTTGTTTTATTTTCTACTGCTGATTGAACTTTCACCACACCATATCACTTCCGCTATCCAAACGAACCAGGAAATTTCGTAACAATATGCTTGTATGGTTTCGTGTTCTGATGTCGTGAAACATAAGAGCACCTTCGTGTTCTTATGTTTCCAGACATCCGTTTAATCTTATCTCATATTCACGCTATCTCTGTGATTATCTCAAGAACGTTATTACCTGATTATTCAAAAAAAAAAGGGGGGGGGGCACATGCTTCTCTAGAAAATATCCTTTTGTCCATGCTAAGTAATGAACCTAAAATTCAAAGAGAATTTAGTTTACGACGACGTTTTTTAAAAGCAAGAACAGAAAGTAGAGGTGGAGTCAGGAAGTTTAACGTTCCAAAGATAAACTTCGATGCAAAGCATTATATTGACATAATCCAATGGCTTTAAAATGACGTAATTGAGTCCCCCCATCTGTTAAAAACGTTTCCAGGGACTCTGTCAAAGACTTTATACGGAAGGCATCTGAAACTGAGCCAAATACTATAGTGGACCCGGTTATCGACTTTAGCCGGCTTCCTTGTCAGCGGTGTAAAGAGATGCGAAACTGGAGACCGAATCGGCTCAAAATATGTGTGGTTCAATCATAAAAAAAGAATACATCAGAGCAAAAATTGACTCGTGTGTGAATATGCTAAAATTTAATACAAAAACAGTTTTATGTGGCAATGAAGTAGCTACAAATATTTTTTAACTGTAACATTTGTAATCATTAAAGATACAGAAGTAAGAAACACAAAATTTGACATAAAAATATTTTATTACGATTATTGTATTTTGTAATTAATAATTTTTTTCTCATTTGTAATTTTCTATGCATTTAAAACCGACTTTTTTAATATTATAGTACGAAAAATTCACAAAACATATTTTATAAAAGTTTATAATTTTTCAATTTTTTCACAAATTTAAGCTCTTTGCGGCACTTGAAGATGTAGTTGTATTGCAACCAAATTTTTAAAAAAATTCTTTTTGAACCTAAAGCAATGTTTCCAACCAAACTAAAATCTAAAAAATAATTTTTTACGCCATTTTCGTTCCACCCTATTGTACAGGAATACAGTATGAGCATGAATCGGCTTCATTCTAATTCTCAGAACAACCCGTAAATCAAAATGTCGGTTATAATTGGCATCCATAACATATTATAAGAGGCATCCATAACATATTATAAGAGGCATCCATAACATATTATAAGACGAGATTTAGCTAAATCTGGTGTAAGGATTCTTCTTTTTGATTCATGAATATTTGAATATGAAAAACTGACCATACGATTATGGATACATTTAATAGTTTCTACTCAATGCTGGAGCCATTTAGAAAGCGTTTAAGATCATGTAATAAGAAACTAATTTTTAGTGTAATATTGATCGAAAGGCTATTTAATTATTAATATGTAATTACCGATTTGAGGAGAGTCTCTTGATTTTAAGGTTCTTAACCTCCGGATATGACATATTATCATGTATTAAGAAGAACAAATAAATATTTTTTTAAGCAGAAGACGCTATTTCTGGATTATATAGAATTGGAAATTAATAATTCCTTCACAGTTCTGTCAAAATTAGGTATGATTTATGAATTGAGAAATTTATAATTTCTAACTAATGAGTATTTTTTAAAAAAAAATTGAGTACATCTTTATTCCGTTTTTTTATTTCGTAGCTGACAGTTTCATCTAAAAAGACAACAAAAAAATTGTGTTTTTTTTCTCCAAAATATTTTACTTTTTTTCTCACATTTATTATTTTTGTTTTTCTGTTTTTATTTATCATCTACCTTAAAATTAAAAGTTTATTACATTTAGAAATTTCTCCTGAGCATTACTTCTCAAAATAGATTTAATTACAAAGTAATAACATAAAATTAAAAAAAATAAAACTTGAACATTTTAAATTTTGTTGATAAAATTGAATCTTTATACGTAACAATATAGGAGATCCAGATGCTACCGAAATTAATTTCTCAAATTGTTTAAAAATTTAAAAAAGAATTTCAGTTTTTATTTCGCTAATAAAGGTGTTTTTCTAACAAATACCTTGATTTGATACATTATTCATATAATTATTCATTTATTTCACACAAAATGCATGCACTTAACCCTTTACTGGGGAGTACGGTCTGTCAGACCACAAAAGATAAACTTTTGGTCACCCCTATTCTATTTTTAGCTCAATCGAATGGATTGACCGTGTAGCTTCCTGTTTTGTGACCTTTACTATAAGTGCCCTTTTTCAGCCGGTTTCAGCATATACTTTTTAAAATACATCAGCTACTGCTTAGAGCGACGTGAGCAAGACCTCACCTCCTTTTTAATGTTCCATTGTAATACAAGGCTTAGAAGATCGCTCTAAAACTTGGTGCTCGAATCATTATCCAACCTACTGATCCTCGTTTATAAAGCAAAGCTTCAGAGACTTTTAAAGAAGCAGATAGCTGATTTTGGTGATGAGGATAATTGTACAGAAAATCTTTTCGATGAAAGTTATCATTCGGCTGATTCTGATGTGTTTGTTCCAATATAATTAATTTTTCTAGTGATAATGTATTTTGAAAAATTTCTAAAATATATTAATGTACCAAGAGAAATATCTACAGAGTTTATAGGCTGATTTTTATACTTGTACTTAACCTGTATATTTAAAATGCCCTCGGAAATCGATGTTGCCAATAAAAAAAGGGTAAATTTTACCCATTGTCAATTTTTTTATTTTTCATATAATTATTGAATTTTTCCTTATGTTGTTTGTACCTAGTTATATACCTTATGTTGTTTGTTATATACCTTTGTATACTAGAAAAATAAATATGATTTAAAAAAATAAATAATATGTTTTTTCTAGAATATTATTTGTTGTAACATGTAATTTCAGAGGAAAATGTATGTTCGAAAGCAATTACTTTTTTCTATGATAATATATTTTGAAAAATTTCTAAAACATATTTATATATCAAGAAAAATATCTACAGAATATATTGACAGTTTTTCATACTAATGCTTTATTAGAAAATTTAATTTGAGTGTAAATGAAATGCGGACTCGTAGACCGCACCTCCTCAGTTAAGTCCTAAATTTTCACCTCCCCAGTTAAGGGTTAAATGTTTATTTATATAAATTTATGTTTCTTGAAGAAGTTTAATGTTCAGTTAAGATATGTGATTCTAAAATAAGTTAATGTACAGAGCTTGTGGCGCAATTAGAGACAGTTGATCAAACTCAATATAATAGCTCGATGGCAACTAAATATGAATGATAGAAACTTACAGCAAGTAAATGAAGGATAATATTTGGTATAACTTAAATAGAAGATTACTTTACACGAGAAGATGATTAAACTAATTCAATTAATCAATACATTAAAATAGTTCAATAAACAAGGACATTATTTTCAAGACAAAAGTTTGATTTCAATGCACCAGACTCAAACTTTTAATAACCACTCGTTTTAATGGGATGAATTTTGATCCCTTTAGACACAATGACGAGACAAATTATGCTAATTTAATGGCAACATATTCTCTGACGCTCCTGGATGTATAGACTTGCATATTGTAATATTCAGATCCAAGCTTTTCGGAAATTTTCATCCTTATTTAGAATAATAAAGTAGTCTGTTATTTTAATAAGATCTAATAAATTTATTGGAAATCATTCACTATTATCGAAAGAACTAAATGATCTCATTATCATTCGCTCATGTATAAAACCTCATTCTTATGATCATCATAAAAATCTGAATTTATGATTTATACACAGAATACGCATTTGAGTGCATAATCACGAATTTAAGGGAGTAATATTTTGTTTCCGGAAAAGTGGTCATTAAAGTGAAAAATTAAGAATACTGTTATTTCGTTTAACCAATTTTTTACATTGTTTACCAATGGTTTCTAACAACCTCCGCGATTTTGCGCATGCTTTAGGATGGGTTTAATTCGGCAAAATAGTAGTAAAACGAAAGGGGAAAGGAGGAGATATTTACATTTACAATAAAGTAAATTCTGGAAATGCGCACATCCTTCCGCGTATCACCCCTTAACGAGATAGAATCGTCTAAAAGTGGTCGTCTCAGAATACTGAAACGAAAAGTGCTTAAGATTGGAAAATTGTAAATTAATAAAATTTTCAGTCACACATAAAAAAAACTATCAAGCAGAAGAAAGGAATTGAAGTTATGGTTTGCTTATGGTTTATTGGTGCCAGTCCTGGACTACATTGTGCCTGCCTTATATTTATATTTGTTTTAAATACGCGCATGTATAAAACCTCATTCTTATAATCATCATAAAAATCTGAATTTATGATTTATACAATGTACTTCAATACTTGATTTATACATAACTTCAATACTTTCTTTAAATGTGTATAAACATTTAAAGAAAGATAAAATGATAAATTGATAAATGCTCGATTGCTGCATACAGAACATGGTAAAAGTGCACACATGTGTAAAATTAAAAACCCAAATTCTGTGGATTTTAAAAGTAGAAATAGTTGATCATGTGTGTGCCTGGGGAGGGGGGAAACAGACAGTATCAATATTGTTACTGAAAGTTATGTAAAAGTTGAAGATTAAAAAATGGATATCCTACAATCTATTCTATATTCAGTCAATACACGTGTTTATGAAAAAATTATGCAGTCAAGCCTGTAGAGCACCATCACACACACACACACACACACACACACACACACACACACACACACACACACACACACACACACACACACACACACACACACACACACACACACACACACACACACACACACATTGGGATCCTATCTCCCCACAGCTACAGCAAGGAAAGTTGGCCAGATGGAATCTGTTATAACATTTAGTGAGCAAAAAATTGCACTCAAAACATGTGTACTGTATATTGGTTGTTATTGTTTCACGACTGTTGCATAATAAGGAACGTAGCTGTCAAAAAAAATAATTAAATATCATAATCATTATAGCGGATTTTGAATTTGTCATTCCGCTGTTTGCTGTGATTGAAAGAAACGTCCGATTTCTTCAATATATTTTTATAACTAATCTGAGATGTTTTTGCTAATATAATGAATGGAAGAAAGGTCTATTTTTTGTGTTTCTGTTATTTTCTGTGAAATTTATATCAAATACCACAAATAATTTTCCCAAATTCATGCTACAGAAATTAATATCGCTATGCAGTTGTTTCACTTCTAATTTACGACGAAAATGTTTTTTTTCTACTATATGTTTATTATATGTTATTTATGTAGAGAAATTTAGAAGACAGGGACATTGAAGATTGACTAAAAGTAGATGCGTCACCCCGGTGCAAATACCCTAAATGCAAAGGGTATTCTACAATCTCATACATGAATGTGGAAATAATTTGTGTCTAAGAATTATAATTGTTTTTTAATTGTCAGCAGGAATAAAAATGATACAAATATATATTATATTTTTTATTTAGTTTTTACTGAGCTTAACGTGTAAATTTGCATGATGATGGATATTTCCATCATATTGATTTTTAATTGTTTTATATTATATTTTTATATAATATATATAGATTTTTTTAAAAACATTTTCCCTTTAATCTAGAGTATCTTTTATATCACCCTAATTTATTTCACAAAAAAAAAATAATGCAAAGAAGGGTTGAAGATGGGAATTGTTTAGCAACACATTAATTATCTAGACTTGCCAACTAGCAGTGTCTTAAGTATTTTTCTCTAATCTAATGCAAACGCGGACTGCAGAAACTGTTTATTCATAATACTGTTACAGGAATACAATCAAGGGCTTGAGGTTATTCTGCAAGATTTAAGATAAAGAAATAAAGCTATTCTAGTCAGAAAAATTGATAAAATTATTTTATTCCTCATTCAATATTGCATCTACTCCATTTTACTTCATAGTATACGGTTTTCTTCTTTACAAACTTTATGGTAGACAATTATATTTTGAATAAGAAATATTAACTAATCTCATTTCATTTAGCTTTCATTAAAAGTTTTCCTTGTTCTGATATTTCTTTTTTCTCAGTTTAATTGAAACTTAAATATCTAAATAATTTCAAACATCATTTCATTTTTCATATCATTTCTTTCTAAATCTAGTTAAGAAAAAAAAAATAGTATTTAATAGAAAGTTTCTGAAATTTCGGATTAGTGTTGAGATTAAATATGAGCATATGCTTCCTGTCAAGTACTTTTTTTTTCTTTTACTCTCTGAATAAAAAAATATATATAATAAGTATTAACGAATTAAATATTACTCACATGAGTCCTTTATAATGAAATGTATATCTTACAAACAAAATGGCTATATAACATTCAAGTTTCGACTTTCAGAGCATTAGTTTATTTTAACTAGTCTTCAATTATATTACTAAAGAAACGAATCTTTTCATTTTATTGTTTGTATTTTAATCAATTCAATCATTCTCATAATAACCAATTTGTTATGAGAATGGACTTTGTATTAAAAAAAATCGAAAAGAATGATTAGAAAGATTGGAATCTGAAATAAAAAAGTAAATTATTGTTAAAGGATTACACTATCAGTGTTTATTTCACTATCAGTGTAACCAGTTATTGACATTTTTAGAATTTCATTTAATTGGTTTATTTGTGCCTTTAAAAATAATTCTGAAAACAAAATCTAATAATTTAAATTTACCGTTAATAATAATTTAAATAACTAATAATTTAAATTTACCGTTAATAAAATGTTGTCCCAGAAAAAATCCTTAATAACTTATAATAGAAAATGATTCTTAAAAATCATTAAAAAATAATAATATCTTTCAAAATGTCATGACATATAAATGTAAAAAGTAAAAATTAAAAAAAAAAAAATGTGTAAAATAGTCTGAAATGTATAATGATGAAAATTAAAGGGAAATAACATTCACGAATATTAATTTATTTTTCTGCATTATGATATGATGTTTTATGTATGATATAAAATTATAATCAGAATAAAGAATAAAAATTTAAATAAATTATAAAAGTTATTTTTTAATGAATTTTCTGATTAAATTTAGGACATATTTGCTTAAGCTAATTAGTTCAAACTAAGGAGAAAAATATTCCTCTATTTTTATGTAATTAAACTTGGTTTACATTAATATTGTTTATTCTATAAAATATAAAAGTTTTCAAGAAATAATGAGGGATCTTTTCTCTTCTTTAAATTATGTTTACATGCGATAAACCCTTTATATAAAGTTAATTGCTTGGATTTCTAGAATTTCTAATTAGCATTTTATTATTTTGTGGACTACATGAGTTAAAAATTTTAATGACATTTTTTTAAAAACATTTTTAAACACACTTTCCCGTTTTAACATTTTAATTAAAATTTTCATGATAGTTTGCTATTGTGGTGGTTAATTCGCCATTTGGAAAATGTTTATTTATTACGAATTTTTTTCTAGCTTAAGGTTTTAACTTATACAATTTAAGAAAATAAACAATATAGCAGATCTATTAACAAAATAACGGGAGAGTTTTTATCTCGCATTTCTACTTACTTACACAAGAAAAGTTTAACTTCTTAGAAAAATAGATGGAATCTAGTATGAATTATTGATCCGTAATTCTTCTCATTAAACAGTAGGGTCAATGGCAATGAATAAATGTCATAAAAAAGTTAACTAATTCTTTATCAAATTAGATCTAAAGCTCTTTATTGCTGTATCTCAAATATTCTACACTCTTTATTTATAAAATCAGATACGAATGTCATCCATGTAATTTTTACATTGCTCATTCATCGCGTTTTAATACTGACTCAGATGCATAAGATACTTTATAGATGCATAAAGAGAAAACTTATATGCTGAAGAATTTGATTCAAAATTTATTGTAGACTAGCTGGTACCCGGCACATTACTACCGCAGAAGGAATAATGTTTTAAATATCGTTTGAAATTTGAAATAGCTATCTTGTTTAATTAGGAATGACAGAAGGAATGATATTTTTTTGTCGACAATGAATATATTCACTGAGATTGAATGATATATAAAGGAGAATTATAAATAATATTTATTCTGTTTTTTGACTTTATTATTCAAGCCTACTTTAGGATAGACAATATATTTTGTTTTTCCGCCTTCAGCAAAAACAAATAAATTTCTCGACTGTTCGACTTGTGAGAATCAGACATACAACTGGCCATATGAAAAGCATAGATTTTCTATGTTCAAAGTGAAAAGCTGACAAATTTTATAGTCATCGGATGAACGGTACGGCAAAGTATGAAATACAAACGAACAAAAATTCATTTTCATATATTACATATAATAATTTGCTATGCCTATAACCTTCGCACAAGTGCAAGCAAGAAGTTGGCAAAGTTACATCAGAATTGGTTGTTCGGTACGGCAGCGCATAAGGTACGAAAAAACAAAAAAATTCATTTTTATATATTAGATAATTGAAGCTTCTTTCTAAAAATATTTTTTTAACCTGAAGCTGAAAACCGTCTGTGAGCAGTACGGTGAGAAGTTCAGTGGTATAGGGAGGGGGCTCTTTTCGAAATGTCAGTGCTTTATTCTACATGGAAACAAGGTACACAGGAAGCAAAACAACATGTGTAGTCATTAACAGCAAATCGGTAATAAAAAAACTGCAACAATACAAAGCACTCATGAAGAACTAACAGGAAATTGCTACTATCAGGAAAGACTTAATTCCTCTCTTGAGCTTGCAGCGGCCAAACAGGCGATAAATGACTGTTTGTTTCGCCAGTTGGCGATAAGCGTCAATCATGCCTTTGGAGATGAACTTTGCTCTCCAACGGATACGGAGTGACTTACTTCCTGCCTTCACCAGATGGCTTAGAACTTCTGCCTCGTGCTGGTAGATGGAATTACGGCCAATGTATCATGATATATAATTGTTAATTTAATTTCTAATTAAAATTTATTTTTGTTATTTACATGGCTGGCAGTTTTTATTAAGTAAAAATGTTTAATACTTTAATTTAAAGTAAATTTGGTAATGCGTGTTAAACCACGCACCAAACTGGTGACCCGAACTCGCAACGTTAGGGTTCATAACCGAGTAACATAACCACTAGAAAAAAGAGTACTCTCTTCTCCGAAAGTTGTTATCTGGCTTATAATGTTACCACCACAAGCTCAACGCAGCTATTATTCACTACTGACTACTGTCAGGGGCTTATATAGTGCCCTCCCGCCTCCTCCGTCGCTGGGTATTAAAGTGATAGAAGAAACTGCATAACTCGGGACATTAGTGGAACTATCGCCAAAACTCTTGAATTTTCTGAGTTGTTGAGATCATTGTTTACAAAAATGACAAATTCTTGGCCAAGTCTACTGACAGCAGCGAAGTCTTAAGTATCGTCCCTGATTCAAATCGATTCAGTATACTTAAAGCTATTTAAAAACTGTTTTCCTTAGGAAACTTTTTGCGTAGAGAAGCAATATTGCAAATTCATAAATTCATCTTTGGTATTAGCTAATTACACTCATATCCATAAATTAAGGATAATTCAGAGTCACGCGGAAATCGAAATCTAAAATACATATATCACCCTTAAGATGGCTAAACACATCTTCAAAAATCATATACAAATTGCAGGAAGCCACCAGATGACACCGATAGTAAGTCACAATGAGGAGAATGTAAGATAGTGTTGCTTAAAGAATACAGCCAAAGAAGTAAAATTATTCTCAAGCGCTTTATAAGCCTTTCAGTGCAATAACCACACAATAACCCATAACACAAAGGACGCATTTGGATTATTTTTTACGTGGTAGAATTATCGGCCTCTGGAATGTGGGCGTACTCAAATGGAAGTATCAGAGGAACTTGGAATCGCCCAAAGTGTATCTCCAGGCTTTGGCAACGATTCCAAGATGATGGTAATGTGAGTAGACGTTACAGCACAGGTCGCCCCCGTGTTACGACTCCAAATGTGGACTGGTTTTTGGCAGTTACTGCCAAAAGAAACAGACAGAGCACAGCATCAGACTGTCTCGTCAGCTCTCTTCAGCCACTGGTACGACAGTTTCAAGGCAGGCCGTGTACAGACTCCTAGGGAAGATTGGTCTATATGCTCGGAAGGCCTGTCAGATGTGTTCCACTTACAGCAACTCACTGTCGCCTGCGGTTAGCCTGGAGTAGAGAACATGCATTGTGGACACCACAACAGTGGGCTTGTGTGATGTTTTCTGACGAATTCAGGGTTAGCTTGCAGTCTGATTCTCGCCGGACTTTCATATGGAAAGTGCCAGGTACCCGTTACCACCAAGAGAACACCACTCAACCACACCGTTATGGTGGTGCAGGATTGCTCGTTTGGAGAGGAATTATTCTGGGTTCCAGACCTGACTTTCATGTTCAAATTGGAACCGTGGCTAGCCAAATCTATCGGAACGTCATTCTGGAACAATATGTACATTTGTTTCAGGTGCCATGGGCGCAGAATTCGTGTTTATGGATGACAACGCCCGTCCTCACCGTGCAAACATCGTAAACGAATGCCTTCGATCGGAGGATATCACACGTATGGACTGGCCAGCATTCTCACCGGATTTGAATCCAGTAGGACATGCTTGGCCGACCAGTTGCAACCCGTCAACCTCTTCTTACATGTCTACCGGAACTTGATGAGTGGTGTAATATTCCCCAAGATCAGATCGATAATTTGATTCTCAGAATACCTAGGCTTTGTACGGACTGTATTGCATCGTCTTGGAGACACACTATGTATTAACCATCATACCAACCATGTAATAATGGTTTTTGTTAATAGGTTTTTTTTTGTAATTTGTTCCAAGGAGCAAAAAATCGTAATTTTTATCAATGATATTAAACATATAGCATCTTTTTTGCTCTTTACGTTTTGTTTAATAAACAGGCCTTACAAATAAGTCACATTTGTTTTGTTTCTGACTCTTTCTTTTCCCGAGCTTGCATTATTCTTAATTTATGGACATGAGTGTATTTAAAACAAATTCTAATGATGTAAAAAACTTGTTAATATATGATCTCATAATGTATGATTAATAAATCTAATTCTCTATATTTTTTTCAAATATAATTCTAACAATCTTTATCTTAAAAATATCTCGCATTTTAATACGCATTATCCTTTCCTAATGAATTATCGCATAATTTAGTTAGTCTGAGTAATAGTTAAGGTACTCTTACCTCAAAAATTTTCTTAATAGATTTATGATATTGTAATATCGAGTGAAATTTAGTGATTACATAGTTCTAATATTCTAATTATAATTCACCGCTTTGCAATCAGAATTATATGAAATTTCCAAGAATGTAAGCTTTCGAAACCATTTCTACGAAAAATTAATTTTGGATGCTTTAAAGATCAAAAGTTATAAGGACTTGACTTCTTGCGGAATTAGTTTCAAATTAGCGAAAGTGCACTCCACTTAAATGAAAGATAAAACGGATTTTGAAATTACGGTTTTGTTTTAATTTTTGCTGAATCCATTTTTTTTGAGAATTCTCAGAAGCAGAAGATTTGCAATTTGGAATTTAATAAGTAGTAGTTTTGCATTTTGGAAATCTCGAATATAGATGAGAAAAAAATCGGATGAAAGTATATTCTGGGCAATCGATTTCTATGTAAATTATATAGGGAAAAAAAGTAGCAATACTTTATTTTCAATTACATGAGTGTGTAGTTTTTTGGTCGTATCAGAACCATTCTTCCAAGAGTAATGGTTATTTTAAGATGCTTCTTCTAATACGATTCTATCGATTTAGAGAATATATTCTGCCATTAGAATAAAAAATGCTTAGCATTTTCATTATGGAGAATTGTCAGATAGAAATGATGGATGATTTGACAAACAATAACTTGAACAATAGATAAAGAAGTTACTTAAATGTTCTTTGTATTTGATATAAATACTTTCGTAGGTTAGAATCAGTTAATTCTCAAAAAAGAAACGATCTTTTTTCTGGTATATAATATACATAAGAGGTATCTAGTATTAAACCATTCTGAGATTTAAAAAAAAAAAAAAATTGGAACTCCATCTGCCTGTCAGTGATCAATTTTTGTCAATGTGTCTTTTTTTATCAATATCTCAAAACCACAACAATTTAGAAAATTAAAAGGTGATTGGATGAACTTTTCATTCTTTTATGATCTAATAACATGGAGAAAAAGAAAATTTTTCAAAAAAGATGACAATGAAATAAATTATTGTAAAGATGAATAATAATGCAAATTCTTTTCAGGAAATGATCAGGAAAATAACATAGGAAATTATTATCTTTTTTCGACAAAAAATATTTATTTGCTTTATATAAAATTAAAAGAAATTGTTAGATCAAAATCAATACTTAAGCCAGTTTACTATGTGTTTTTAAAATACAAGTCTTTTTAATATTTCAAAAATGATGTATTTTTAAAATATATAAATGGCAATTAATTTTATTAATTGCGGAAAATATTTCGAAAGATTTTGTGAGTTTTGTTTATCATAATTCTATTAGCCAATAAGTAATAATTGTGTTATGTGCTGTTATTTTAATTTGCTGTTTATGTTTTTACTAATTTTCTGAAAGGATCAGAAGGTGAAGTGAAACACGGCACCTAATTTCAATGAAATAACTTTGCCATTTAATGAAATTAGAACATAATGAAAATATTATCCATCATTTTCTTTCATGCATATGCGTATATTTAACCCTATTACTTATGTTTACCAGATATAATTACTTTTATGACATTAATATAAGTAAAATTTTCCTTAATTAAATGCAAATTTTCTTGAAAGGTTTTTACTATAACTTGAAATTTTATTTTATTTCAGGGATTTTCTATTTTAATGTGACCTTATAGTTTTTGATGACATATTTACATAACTATGTGTAATAAATAAAACTAAAAGATAAAGAAAACATGTTTTTATTCACATGTTAAAAAAAGTGATAATTTCTGCAGTAAAAAAATCTTTATTGCTTTGATTATACTTAATAAATCTGGAATTCAAAATAAAGATGTAAAATAATGAGATGCAGATAGAAGTGTTTTTAATTATATGGAATGGAATTGAAATCGCATTCATAAATATATTTTAATTTTTTAAGAGATATTTAGAAATTTTCCTTAATTGGATCATCCATGCAGCTTAACATCTTTATCTGGTTTCTTACAGATTTTATTATTTCTATAATTTTTCGGCATTCAGTTGTTTGATAAAAATATTAACTTTATGATCATTAATAAAAGCATTTTTATTTTTATAATTTCCTTTATTTTATTTCCTAATTTTAATGCCTTAACAAAAGCGCTATCAGAAGCTTTTATATTTTTGTCATTGTATTATTATTTTTTTAGTTTGAATATATTAACTAGTTCATTATTAAAAATTTTAAAGAGTTCTATAATTAAAACTTTCTTTTATTCACAAGTAGATGATGCCTTTCAAACAGAATAAATTTATGGATAAAATCAAAAAACTAATTAATAAAAAACTCCAAAAATATTAAATATTCCATTGTTAAACAGAATTACATATCCACCTAAAATTTCAGAGCATTAGTCAATTAAAAAGTGAGGGGAAAAATTAAAGTTCTATATTAACTGATATAAAAAAATAAATTTAATTAATTAAAAGCAAATAAAAAAACTGACCAAGACTAAAATAAATTTCAATATTCTACTAATATAAAGGTTGTTTTCCATTTGTTAGATTAAATTATTAGTATGAACCTACATGTAGTAAATTATTGACTTTCCTCAGTAATTAGACACCGTGGTCGTAGGACAAGATTAATACCTTATTGACGTTTCAATTTATAACTTTCCTCATTAAACCCACATGATATCGCCGAATCGGCAATGGTAAATTAAGCGCGTTTAAAAAGAGTTCCGTAATCGCTTGGTAAAATGATGGATGTCAAGGTTACTGAATTTGTAACGAAGTAAGAAAGTTATGAGTGCTCTAATAGACCAATTTCTGATTTAACAGCAATTTGTTACCGAAATTAAATTTTTCAATTACAAAAAGTTTTAAACGTGTTTTAGTCACGAGAATCATCAATGTAAGCCAGTTTCTTATAAATATCCTCCAAGAAAGAGGCTTTTCTCCATAAAAAATTGGAGCTTAGACTTTTATCTCAAGTGTCCAATATAATCTTGAATGACAGACATTTATAGAACCCATTTATAATAAGACTTTAATTCATTGATATGGCTGGATATGTTAGCACAAGTGAAATTAGAAACAGCATAGTCAAATACATCTTCGAGCTTAAACGAATTAATATATTTTCTGTATGAATAAATCAACAACAGTAGGAAAAAAAATATAATATAAATATTTGTTAAGAATGAAGATATTGGAATCTGGTGACAAAAATATAAAAAAATTACTACTCAAATCCATTAATAATAAAAAAAAGCAGAAAAAATATCATAGCAAAAATATTAGTTCTTCATATAAAATTAGGTTTTATAAGCAGTTGTTAAAGCATTACTAACAGAATAAAAATACTTTTCAAATACTTTTATAAACTGATACCGGATTTATCAAAGTTAAAAAGAAGGGGCATTTGTTAGACTTGATAAGAGAAAATTCGAGAAGAATGAAACCTTTAAGCTGAAAATGGAAACAAACAAGAGGAAATGTTTGGAGATCTTTAAAATCAGTATTAGTTAAGATTATTTGGAAGCCAGAGAGACTAAAATAACAAGTCTTTCTCTAGTCTCTATAAGCTGAGAATTCCATTTTCTACCTTTACACTTGGCCTATTTTCCTAAAAAGTTAGGAAAAATCAGTGAAAAGAAATGCGAAGGATTTCATGGAGACATGCAGGAAATGGAAGGTGGAAATTCAGCTTGATAGTCCACTACTATCAAGTTTGTGTAATAATTTTGTATTATCAGATGTATTAGAATTATAAAACTTTGCAAAGTAGTGTTTTTGCAATGGCAGTATGCTGTATGGTATTTTAGTTATATAATATTTTCTGAACATCGATATTACTTGTTTAATCAAATTTTGATATCAATCGCAAGATAGTACTTGTTACTTTTAAGAACAAAATTTAAACATGAAAGTTATATAAAATATAAATTTATAAACTTTAATAAAAATTATTAAGTAAATAATTAATAAGTAATAATAATAATAAAATAAATTAATAATATAAATAAGTACGTGGATAATTATTAATAATGATAAGATAGTTAATAAATAATATTAACTTAATAAAATTTTAAAAAAGCTTTAGATACATTCTTTACAAAGTACATAATATAAGTACTTTATACAGAATATAAGTTAAGTACAGAATATAAGTACTTTATACAAAATATAAGTAAAGTACAGAATTTAAGTACTTTATACAGAATATAAGTAAAGTACAGAATATAAGTACTTTATACAGAATATAAGTAAAGTACAGAATTTAAGTACTTTATACAGAATATAAGTATTTTTTCTGTACTTATATAGTATAGAAGTTCTGTATAAGTAGATTGAAAAAACAACAACAAAAAACAGAAGAGTTATCAAAAATATGGATGTCTAAACAAAATCTTAAATCTAGATTCATAACTTGAACTTTCAATTTTACCATAGATAGTTTATATTGACTGAATTTGTTCTGTCAGATTCCTTTTATTTGGTGTGGTTTGAAATCTTAGACAATAGGAAAACGTTGATTTATTCTCTTTCTCTTTTAATTGTAGTTTTAAATTATAGGAATTCGTTGTATTAATAATAATAATTTAAAAATTAAGATGTAATTTTTATAAATAGACACTTTATAACATTTTAATTCAACTAATGTAAAATGAACAATAAATTCCATATCTAAACGTTTTTAAATCTTTCATTGAATAGATCGTACAACAATAAAATCATTATAATGATAAGAGTAACGAATCCTTATACCAAAGATGCTAGAGGATCAACTAACGCCAGGAAATGGCGGAAACAATGATCTACAGTGTAGGAAGGAAATGGATGTGTTTACAGAAAAAAAATTAGTTTGTTTTTTGGAGGAGTGGGGAATAAGTAACCAGACAGAACTTTTTATAAAATGTTCTGCATATTTTTATGAATACCCATTAAAGCAGGCAGTTCTCAAGATCGCAGATTGGCCGTTTGGGGTTGCCCTATTTATATTCTCACGAACGGAAAGAATAACAATAAACACAATAATTATATTGATTTATTTATCTTTTATTTCTTCTAAGAAGATTTCATAAGGTAAAAATTCTTCAAAGTCCCTCGAATTTTTATGGCCAAAATGCAATTTCTGCTTATTCTATTCTTAGGAAAAAATTAAAATATTAAAATATTTTATTGATTTCGCAGCTTTTAAAATCGAATTTATGTCAATGATCTTAAATAAAAACATCTTTTAAAAGCTAAAATAAAATTTAATTATGTATTTAAGCTCATTTTTAAATGAAAAATTGAAATAGAAAGAAGATTTGTACAGTTTTTTTTAACCTCCTCATATACGAAATAAGGAGAAAGTATTGTCATTATTAAAAAATTTGAACTCGGAAATTGGACGAATCTGTACGCTTCAAACCCTCAATAGTGGGGAGAACGTGTCCAAATAACAACTTTTAGGTGTTTTGTCTGCCTGTTTGTGAAAATGATAACGAAAACGCATGTTGAACTAGACGGATGAAATTGGTACATAGACTTTCGAATAGAAATGTTCTCGATAATTACAAAACGCAAATAATTATGTAAAAATTGGTAAACATGTTTAGCATCCAAAATATAGGTCCTTTACTAATTTTGAACTAAATCCGAGCAACAACTGACTATCTGTTGGCCTGTACTTTCGCGAGCATGTTATAGTAATAACTCAGAAATGAAATGGCTTAAATCAATGAAATTCCGTATATTACATTATGATTACAACTTGTAATTCCATATTAAAATCTGGTTTCAATCAGTCTGCAAAAACGCATCCAAAATACATAAATAAAAATGACAGATCCTGACAAAATAAAAATATAATGACATAAATAAAAATGACAGATCCTGACAAAATAAAAATATAATGACATAATATGACATAAATAAAGATGACAGATCCTGACAAAATAAAAATAGAATGACATAATATGACATAAATAAAGATGACAGATCCTGACAAAATAAAAATAGAATGACATAATATGACATAAATAAAGATGACAGATCCTCACAAAATAAAAATATAATGACATAAATAAAAATGACAGATCCTGACAAAATAAAAATATAATGACATAATATGACATAAATAAAGAGGACAGATCCTGACAAAATAAAAATAGAATGACATAATATGACATAAATAAAGATGACAGATCCTGACAAAATAAAAATAGAATGACATAATATGACATAAATAAAGATGACAGATCCTGACAAAATAAAAATAGAATGACATAATATGACATAAATAAAGATGACAGATCCTCACAAAATAAAAATATAATGACATAAATAAAAATGGCAGATCCTGATAAAATAAAAATATAATTACATAGTATGACATAAATAAAAATGACAGATCCTGACAAAATATAAATATTATGACATAATATGACAAATAAAAAAGACAGATCCTGACAAAATAAAAATATTATGACTTAATATGACAAATAAAAATGACAGATCCTGACAAAATAAAAATATAATGACATAAATAAAAATGACAGATCCTGACAAAATAAAAATATAATGACATAATATGACATAAATAAAGAGGACAGATCCTGACAAAATAAAAATAGAATGACATAATATGACATAAATAAAGATGACAGATCCTGACAAAATAAAAATAGAATGACATAATATGACATAAATAAAGATGACAGATCCTGACAAAATAAAAATAGAATGACATAATATGACATAAATAAAGATGACAGATCCTGACAAAATAAAAATAGAATGACATAATATGACATAAATAAAGATGACAGATCCTCACAAAATAAAAATATAATGACATAAATAAAAATGGCAGATCCTGATAAAATAAAAATATAATTACATAGTATGACATAAATAAAAGTGACAGATCCTGACAAAATATAAATATTATGACATAATATGACAAATAAAAAAGACAGATCCTGACAAAATAAAAATATTATGACTTAATATGACAAATAAAAATGACAGATCCTGACAAAATAAAAATATAATGACATAATATGACATAAATAAAAATGACAGATCATGAAATGACTAAAAACCTGCATTTCATAACTATCACTGGCCAATTCGAGATGTTTGTGGCTTTAATCAAAGTCCACAAGTTTTGAGCATTGTATGTTTGTCGTGGGGGGGGGAGGGATAACGCCTTTACTGAGGGAAAGTTTCCCGCTGATTTAGTTTTGAATTACTTCCAAAAAGAAATCGTTTATAGACGATACTTCAACATTTTGTTTACAGGAAATTCGAAGGAATCTCCGAAAAAAGTCCAAACACCGACTGACTGAGTTTTAAAAAATTCGAATTAGCTTCACTAGTTTTATGTATAAAAGTGAATGCAACAGAAGTTTCTTGAATGTTTTACGCAATATTTTTACATCCACGGAAACTCAAATAGAATTAAACGTCGCTATAACCTTCCTTTATTAAGTAAACAACACTGAACTAAAAGCTATTTTGTTAATTAATCTCATTACAATTACCTCAGATAATACAATTAGGATAACGTAAATACTGTTCCGTGAAAAACAAAGAGAAGCTACAAACAAGACAGCTGTCCAACTTTTCTTTTCAATTCAGCTGAGCTAGTTATCTTTCAGTTAATTACAGCTTTAGTTTCCCTTTCTGTTTCTGTGTTATTTTCATCAATCCCAAAGCACTAAATAGTTGACAGAAAACAATGAGTAATTTGCTGAGCACAAATTTACGCTCACTCTATTACCTGGTGTGTGAGTTGGTGATGTTAAGTTTAAAGCCAAATATAAATTGCCTCCATTAAATACATTATTTAATTATTATTTTTTATTTTGGTATCATTTTTCATTATCTAGGTTAATTAAAAATGACATTATAATACATTTAAATGGATTTTCTGACAGAATGAACGGAAATAAATATATAGAAGGCATTTTTTGAAGTGAATATCGCACCCGCCTATATTACAGAGGATAATTTTAATTTCAGTTATAACTGGAGAAAAATACAATGAACATGAGAGAAGTATCCTGTTATTACATTGGTGTGCAAAATTTAAGAAACAATGTAAATTTTAAGCAGGTAACCATGAAATTGCAGAAAAGGGGTTATTGCGATCAGTACAATGAACACATAATTCAGAAGAAAGGTGAGGGGTATGCAAATGTCAGGAAAAAAAACCTCATAGGCGACGTGAGTGTACAAAAAAAGCGTAAAGTCGGGGCGCGCAGCTCAAGACTATAATGAAGGGAAGAACACAGGCGCAATTAAAGACATCCGCTGCAAGTGAAATGAGTTCTTTCGGGAAATATGGCTAAAAGAAATCACTTGGGCAGCTTCACACGTGGAAGAATGATCGAAAAGCTGGTAGAGCGGCGCAGTTTGACCAGTGTAGCTGAACAGTGCAGAACCAACAAAAGTATCGTTTCGCAAGCTTGGAAAGCCTTCCAGACCATAGATACAGCTGTTAAATAGGTACGTGGTGGCTTCCATAGGAAAACAATTCTAGGGGATGACCGACATATCGCCCTTCAGGCGAAAAGAGCCCGATATCAGTCAGCAAGAGCAGATAGATACAGCAAAAGGGCAAAAAGCGTCGCGGTTTACTGTGGCCATACGCATTCACAAAGGTGTCCTATTCGCCCACCACCCTGAACGCTATATCCCTTTAAAAGTTGGCCATCGGTGGCATCGTTTAGAGTGGTGTAAGGAGCACAAAAATTGGACATCTCATCATTGGAGTCGTGTCCTCTTTACGGATGAGAGTCGTTTCACTGCAGCAAAAGATTCTCAACGCCAGTTGACTTGAATAGAGGTCAGAACACGTTTTCATTCTAGTATCATCACGAAAAGAGACCGCAACGGTGGTCCTGGAATTATCGTCAGGGGAGGCATTATGCTGAATGGGCGGACTGAGCTTCAAGTATTGGACAGAGGTTCTGTGATAGGAGATCCTATTATAAGGAGGTGACCCTTCCTCATGTGCGTCTTTCCGAGGGGCTGTTGGACCAGACTTCGTTTTTATGGATGACATTGCACTGCCACCACTGATGTTCAGCAGCTACTGGAAAGTGAAGATATTATTCGAATGGATTGGCCAGTGTTCTCCCCTGATTTAAATCCCATAGAATATGTATGGGATGTTTTGGGGAGACGCCTTGCGGCACGATTACATCCTCCGGGGAACAGCCGTCAACTGAAATAGATACTGATTAAGGAATGGGCCCTATTGCATAAAAAAACTGTTGGACAATCTGGTGCTGAGTATGGAGCGAACGATGCAAAGAAACCATTATAGTAAGGAGAGGGCATATCCCGTAATAAGAAACATCTGTTTGTTGTTCTTTCTCTTGAAAAGGAAATCATGTGCAACGATATTCTGAATTCAATAAAGCCTTTTTGTTTGATTCCATACTATATGCATTATATTCATTTTTGCTCAACTATGCTTTCGTCATTGTTTAATTACAAAATGCTGTATTTCATTTCTGAATTTCGTGTCTCTCAGATGGTTTCCTGTGAAGTTATGGCTAAAAAAAAAAAAAAAACACACACACCTGTTGCTTACGTTTTGCACACCAGAGTATATTCTACCACCTTTGGCAACCAGCTGGTTCGATGAAATTGTTCTTAAAATTGTCAATTAATTATTTTATATAACTTCTCTAAGAGGTTTTCTCAGTAAAATAGCCATATTTAATCTAGGGAGTTGGAGTTGGATAGATATGTAACCGCGTTCTGTTACAGAAACTTTACATCACTTCTGTTCATTGTGCTGTGCAGTTTTCTAATATTTTATCTATATCTTTATACTGGTAATTATTTTATTTATAGATCTGTGATCAAATTTCAATTAACGAAAAAACCTTCTTTAACTAATGCAAAAATCATAACTATTTAAAAAATGAATGCATTAAAAAATTTATAATTATTTAATATTAAGTTGAAAGTTTGTTACAAGCCTAACAAAAATCAAAACATTTTTAAAGGTATATTATAAATTGAAACCTATTCCTCGTAGATAGATAAGACGTATCTCCCTATCATCATCATCATCAATGGAAGAAAAATTCAGAAAGAAATATGTATAGCAAAAATGAAAATTATTTGAGTTTCTTTACAACCGTGGAAGATTTATACTGCTTCGAAATAAAATGAATTTTTTAAAAAAAAATTATTAGAAATAGACAGAAAAAAACTATACAGTATCTTTGAAAAGATAAATTTTTGATTTTTGCAACGGTGTAAAACTTATTTTTTGAACTATAAAATTTTTGGCACTTACAGTGAAAAAGGTCAAAATTTGAATTAATTAAAGTTTTATCTGATTAAATTTAATAATATTTAAAATTAATAATTTGACATTTAGTTAAAATGATAATTTAAAATTAACAATTAGTTCTTTATATTTACATATTTAAAGTTGGCGTGCTACAAATGTATTAATTCTAAGCCAATCAATCCTCACTGTAGACTGACAAACTTATTTACACAATTTGATACCTCTCCATATCTGTCTTTTTTATTAGCATAAATAAAAGAAGATAAGATTACGTAACCCCCTATGTAGGTAGAGGGGGTTACCTCCCTTTTTTCGATTTTAAGAAAAGAGAAAAATATTTTCCTTGCACTTTGCTGAAATCTTCGTTTAAAGAGATATCCTATATTTGGATTTTGCTATTAACTGAAATCTGAAATTTATTTAAAAAAATAGGATATTCTATTAGTATTGTAATGTCTTGAGAAGGAAAACATAGTTTTAAAAGCACACAAGACATTTATTCACAGACATAGACAATAAGTAACATGAAACACAAATAAAAAACAGGTTTAACATTTTAAAATCCTGTGGGGTTATCAAAACCAAACTAATTTAAAATCGCTAAATATAAAAAATTCAGGATTCGGCCATCATACAGAGAAAAACCCAAAGTCTCTCTCTCCTTCTCGCTTCATCCTTTCTTTTTATTCCGTCTAAGCCCATCTCACTTCAGTTGAACTCCCAATAAGACTGAAGAGGTTCCAACAAATTCGGCTCCAGAGCGACTTGACTTTAAATGAGCCGCAGACGGTACAGTACCTTTATCTTTTTTCATTCTTTTGTATGAAATCCACAATGAGTAAATATCACAGTCGATAAATCTTATCTAGACATCTTGACGAATCCTCACGTTTTGGTCTTCTCTGAATTTGAACAAGAAATTGTTATCATAATTAGTCCTTCATTGTATCAATTATCAACCTTCAATGTCCTTCAGTTATCATAATTATTCCTTCTCCTTCAATAATTTGTCCAACTCTATAACACAGAAAAGCAAGTTTGATGAAAGAAATTATATATCTTCAAATGGGACACATGTAGAAAATTTAGATTTCAAATTTTGGAGGAAATCCATCTGTGTGAAATATTTTTCTGTTCATTCTCATGCATTAGAGCACAATAGTTCAAAAACTTTAAAAAAAAACCCTAATTAAATGAAAATTGGAACATAGCGTTATTTGGAGCATTGTAGATAGGTGACAAATTTTGAAAAATTTGTCGACAAACTGCATAATTTGCATTCTAATTCGAGTTATGAGAACATGATAACTCATAAATATCACAAACGAAGGAGTTAGATTTATAGTATATTCTCTTTTATTTTTTTTATAAATGGAAATGAAAACATTTATTTCAAATTATGTGGTACAATTTAAAATGCATCATCATTATTTCAATATCAATCATTCATTTTTTATAACTTCATTACAGTTTAGTTAAGAAAGAATTAAATAAGAATTTTATTCATTTTTTTACATATATTTATTTAAACTTGCTTCAAGTTTGTAAAGATATATTATTGTATGCAAATGTTTCTTAAGAGATAAATGGCGAACCTAACGGTATAGAATGTTAATATTCCGTCAGTCGGGCCTTATCCGACAGATAGACATTTATTTTCTTCAGTAACTAGACGACACTATGTCTGAGAGAAAATTCTTTTTTGCTATCTTACTTTTGCTTTGAAAAAGTATTATTGAGTTTTCTCTTGTATCTATTTGAAATGTTGTGTTGAGACTTATGGCACTTTACAAGTCCACTGATAGTTATCTCCCAGCGATTTAAACCCAGGGAACGTGTCTTGCTTTTTTCAGCAGCGCCAACAAAGACCAAGAGCACTACTTAGGTACACACATGTCACAATCCTTTTTACCGGGCGGACTTCATACATGCATTTCATTGACTCATCTACAGATTGTAATTTAGACCTGAATCAGAGAACTGATCACCTCTACGCCAGTACCCCCAGTGATTTTACGCTCGCCATGGAGGACTTTGTGACTATGACATATTTACACGTGCGCCAGCCACCACATACACACACGGAGAGCCCTCGGTCGGCGGGGTTCGAATTTGCAATCCAAGACATGCGAATCCAACGCCCTACCAACCATGCTATCCCGGCCAATCTATTTTAAATTAAGTTTATATATCTATATTATTCTATTAGTAAGCTATATTATTTACTAATATTAATAATATATACTGGTGGTACGTATGTGGTGTAACCACATTTGTTTGAAAAAAAAACACGTTAGTTATGGAACACTTCTATGCAAATAATAGCAATACAGTCCTTGAACACATTTGGATCTTAATAATAAGCTAATCGATCGTTAATACACTGCTTGCCCTTAAAATTGCAGCACCAGGAGGAATTATCTAACGAAAGTAAAAATCGCATGAAAGGAAGAAGAGTTTGGAATATGCAAAGGATTAACATTTCAGCGCATTTAGACGACGCAGGAGGGAGAAACGGCAACTGAATCACTGTATTAAAAAAGTTTTCTGTGAATTTTTCTTTCGGAAAGCGCAATGTGAGGTTGGAGTTTGCTCAGAATATCGTGTTATGCCTCTAATAATAAGAAGAAATGCTTACCAGCGAGTGTCGAAATTCGGTAGAGGCAGGATCGTTGCGATCGAGAGTGTGAATTATCGTTCCATGACATCGTCCACAAAGAACGATGTTAAATGATATACAACTTTTTTTAAAATTAGGATACTTTACTTCCTCCATTAGATTACGAAAGTTATTCTTAGGTTCTGAACTAGGTGCTTTTAAAATTATCTCATTTTGAAGAAGAAAACTTCGATTTCCGCAAGAGATAAAGAGAATATATAATATATATTGTCAGTTATTTCTTCCAAATCAACACTACAAAATGGTTAACATATGAATGTAACATTTGGTTTCTTTTAGTATGCGCGTCTTAGGTCTTAGTAAAGGCGGTCACCTCCAAATATATTGGTAGTTCACCCGTCGAACGCGATCGACTTAATGCCCACCCCTGACTAAAAGCATAACCGTGAATGCTGCAATTAATTTATTTTGATAAATCAAATTTAGCAAGAAACTAGAATAATACAATTCCCATACCTGTCATAATTCACATCATGATGGATTTTGTCTTTTATGCCAATTTTTACATGAATTCAATTCTTAAAAAAATTAATCCTTTTTCTAAAAAAAGGCAAATCTACACTAAATGTAACGCACTTCAAATTAAATTTTACAAACATTCTTTCGGATGAAACCTAAAGAAGTCGATTTGATGAATTTAAATTGTCATGCTAATCATGCGTAAAATGTTTTGTTGCTTCAAGAAATTGGAACATTTTGAAAAATTATTTTACATGCCATTCTTTATTTTTTTAAAAAAAGCAAGAAACATCACTTTTTGAATCTGTGCCAAGGTAATTTAATCTTTTTGTGTTATCCAAAAGATAAGATAAAAAGTTGAATAATTTTAATATCTTATTTGTTTAAAATTACATAGATTTTTTTTTCTTTCAAGAAAATTCTTTCTTTCACCATCGATCTTAATTAGGCAAACATCTGACATGAAGGCCGTCCTCTCAAGATTCCGCTTTTATTTTTGTATTTTGCAAAAATCTGTCAGTGGTAAAAAAGAAAAGAAATCAACTTTATCCTTTTAAAAAGTTTCAACAGAGCTTTGAAAAAATATTAGATCAATATTAGAATTTCTGTCCATCGATAACCAAAAAAAAAAAAAAAAAAATCGATCAATTTCTCTCTCACCGATTAAAAAAAAATGTTTTTTACATTTTCATCTGTATGCGAAATTCTAACTTTTTTAAAAAATTCATAATAGGGAAGCACTGGTATGTACGAAATATCATATGTGCTTTTCCATATGTACTCTTTTCCTGTACGAAATTATGTGCTATTCCTTATGTACACTTTAAGTATGTGAAATTATGTGTATTTCTTCAAGTATGCGTTTCGCGTATGAAATATCGTTTCGCGTATGCGTTTCGCATATTATGTGTTATTTCTCATGTTCGATCTACGTATAAGAAATATCATATGTATATAATGTATTAGGGTGTACGAAATATCATATGTGTATGCAGTTTTATTCCTAGTTTACGATTTACGTATAGGAAATATCATATGTATGTTATGTGCTATTCCTCATGTACAAAATATCACGTTTATATTATGCGCTATTGTTCATGTATGAAATATCATGTGCATGTTATGTGATATTCCTCATGTACGATTTATGTATATGAAATATCATATGTATATAATGTGCAATTACTCATGCACGAAATATCATGTATATATTATTTGCTATTCATGTATATATTATATATTATTTGCAGAATGTACGTTTTACGTGTACGAAATATCATATGCGTATTATGTGTTATTCCTCATGTACGATTTACGTATATGAAATATCATATGTATATTATGTGTTATTCCTCATGTACGATTTACGTATATGAAATATCATATGTAAATTATGTTTTATTCCTCATGTATGATTTACTTACATGAAATAACATATGTATATTATATTTTATTCCTTATGTAAGATTTATTTATATGAAATATTATACGTATATTAAGTGTTATTCCACACGTATGAAATATCATGTGTATAATATGCGCTGTTTCTCATTTACACTTTATGTGTACAAAGATACAGGGCATCCACACTCTAATATTAAATCATTAGATATATATATATATTCCAAATTAGAAAAGGCCAGAAGAATTATATTTCATGTTGCTTATAAATATATTTCTCAAGAAATTACGAAATGAAACATTTTATAAGTATCCAGTCCTATAAATAATAATTAGTAAAATATTTCTAATTCTGTAGCATTTTAAACAAACAAACGAATACGTGACAAATCTGAGATAAGATTGTTATGAAGATTTGAAAATCTCTATTTTAGATGATATTTGCAGCTAAACCAAGGACCTCGGAAAAGAGAACTTTGGGGATTATTTGCAAATTGAATTATGCATTGTTGTGTTAATAAGTTTAGATTTTTTTTACCAAACCTTTACTTTTTTTTTATCGGACAAGAAATATTATATTTCTATTATTATTTATGTATGCATTCAATATTTATTTTATTTTCTTCTATTGAATAAATAAAGAAATAAAAAATTACAATCACATTTCGATTTTATTCAAGTATTTAGCTTTTTCTAATTAAGAATTTTCTATAAGACCTATGTTAAAGTTAAACAGCTACAATTCAAGAGGATTTAGTCATGAAAAAATGCTTTTTATGACATGTTTTGAATTATAAAGTATTTTTATGTTCTTGCCTGCGAAGTATAGTGAAAGTGTTGTTATACTAAAAGAAAAGGGAATTCGAGATTTGGGCGAATATCAGATCTCACCTGTGTCCGAAAAACACATTTTTGGCATTATGCGTGTCTAATTTTGAGTGAAATATATTCCGAGAAAGTTTATTGGTCTGACTGTTTGAATACAAATAAACACAATAATTACAAAACGAGAGAGCTAGATGGATAAAATTTGGTACATGAATTTAAGATCTAAGGTGTATATACCAATCTAATCAGGAAGCAAATCCGTCAATGAGAGACCATGTGTCCTTTTGTATTTTCTCAAGCATATCATCGCAATATATGAAACAACCTGTAACTTAAATATATGAAATTGGATATGTGATTGGGTGACAACAATTGTAGCTTTTTGTAAAACTTTGACTCGTCTAAAACCCAAATTCGATTTTCGGCTGCTATTGGCCGCATGCCTAGTTGACTCCAGAAAAAAAAAATCGACGAAAATCCCATGATAGTTTTAGCATAAATGCTAAATTCATGCCAAAGATCAATATTTCGTAACTATTCTATGCCAATGTCTTGCAAATGATTCGTTGTTTTTATCCGAGGTCTTCAGTTTTATACTTGAAGAGAAGAATAACATCTTTATTGGAGAGTATGTGTGAAAGATTTGAAGAGACCACTTCTGCTAGTTACTAAGTATGCCAGATACAATTGGGGGACCGTATAATAAGTTTGAATTTCGCAATTGATTTAAAAATATATTTATTGAATTAAACTATCTGTAATATAATTTTTCTCAAAATTTAAAGCCTTTTTCTATATACAGGTGGTTATCAAAATAATGGAAACACCTGTGAATAAAAGTGACATTTTTGAATGCGCTTCGTAAGCATTAAAGTATAATAACAGACAACATATTTTAAAAAAAAATAGCAATTTTCTGCATACACACAGCGCGGCAAGACAAGCTCGGCAAAACAAAATAGTGGGAAGAAAAGAAAAGCTCAGTGAAAGAGACCGACGGGTATTGAAGCGGATTGTAATGTCTAAAAAGCGAACGACTACAGCAAAAGTGACCGCAGAGCTCAATCCTCATCTGGTTTCTCCAGTGTCAGTAATTGCAGTTAGAAGGCATCTACATAAAAAGAACATTTATGGGAGAGCAGCAATTCCGAAGCCACTTGTCACAGATGCTAATAGTAAACGTCGTCTATAGTGGTATCACACCCAGAAAACCTGGTCGATTGATAAGTGGAAGAGAGTAATATGATCTGGCAAATCGTGTTTCACATTACAATAGGACAGGTGCACGTTTAGAGGACACCTGCACAAGCGTATGACCTTGATTGTCTCCTTCCAACGGTCAAACATGGGTGTGGATCTCTCATGATATGGGCAACCATATCGTGGTTATCTGCTGGACCAATCGTAACCCTGAAAAGAAAGATCATTGGGGAGAAGTAGAGATAAATTTTAGTTGAACAGGTCCATCCTATGATGCACATTTTATTTTCTGCAAGAGATGGAATTTTCCAGGATGATAATGCACCTATTAATGCTGCGAGACTTGTCCAATCATGATTTGATGAACACGAGAATGAAGTTAAACATCTGCCTTGGCCCGCACAGTCACCCAACACTCAATATAACTGAACCGTTATGATTTATTTTAGAGCGTTCAATAATGAATCGATATCCTCTATCGGCATCTCTCCCTGAACTTTCACAAATATCTCAAGGAAGAATGGTACAATATTCCACTAAACACTATTTAACACTTGTATGAATCGATTCCTAGGCGAATCCAAGCTGTATTACATGCCAAAGGAGGTCTTACACCAGACTAATAAAGGATTCTTTATAAATCTAAGGTGCTTCCATTATTTTGATAAACATCTGCATAAGTCTCTAAAAATTAAGAAATTAGATATTGGGCTACGATGAGAGAGGGCATTTTGTATACAAAAATGCCAATATTTGATTTGTCTCTTACTGAACAAAAAAAAAATATTTTTTTTCCCTTTCAGATGAAAATTTCGACTGATGAATGGTTGTCTGAAAAGCTTGATATTTTTAAAACAGATGTAGATGTTTAACTTTATCAGCATGAGGAATTCCAATTCTCTATTTCCTTCCCATTTAATGTATTAGTCATGGTGTGAAAATAAATATCAGGAGCAACTGTTGGAATTACGTCAATATGAAAAAGGTTTCTTAGGAAAGAAGAACATACATGGCTAACAGGAAATCCAAATGTTATTCTTTTTCTTCGTAATTACGGGGAGATTAAATTTTTAAGACATGTTTAGCAGTTTTTTTTGTTAGAAAAATGACCAGGCTTGACGATATAAAATAGAAGAAATGAGACTGTGTGAAAGTATTTTGAACTTTTATAGCATTCCTGTTAAATCTGAAGAGAAAGTTTTCTTGGTTTCATCAAGTAAAGAAATAAGAGCAAGAAGAGTTTAGAAATTAAAGTGAAGTCTGAGTTTGAATGATTAGAAAATAATTATTTTTAGAAAGCTGATAAACTGAAACTATAACACATACGTACATTCATGCACTCACACAAACGCACGATAAGAAAAAATATTTATAAAATGCATGGAATGTATGAAAAATGCATGAGGTTTTTATTAACCGAGAAAGGAATCGAAATTTTTTAATTGATTTGAAAGAAACCCTTTCTAGAAAAATTTAAAGATCTTACAATATTAAACTTGAAATTTACATTGTTAATTTTACAATAAAACTATTTGATATAAATTGTGCATTTTATTTTTATTCTTTTCATTTCGATTATTATTCATTTGCAAAAATTTGATATTTAGTTGTTTGTTTTGAATTAAAAACTAGTTTCTTTTTATATAATGCTTAAAACTTTAATAATATTTTTGATCATAAAAGCTAATGCATTAGAATTTATGATTTTTGTTGAAAAATACAAATATATATCTAGTGCATTTTATAAATTTGCTGGTATTGCAAAAGGTATTAGTTTTTATAAAGTGACCTTTTTATTAAGAATTATTGTATATTTTTGAAAACTTCTAATTTATTTGTTTTAAAAATGATACAAATTTTCATATTTATTCATTTAGATTTTACCTATCTGATTTGAAATAATAACAGCATTCTTAAATTTTACTGAAGAAATATAATGTTCATAAACATTAAATGCCATATACATTGTCTATTCAACAATAGAAGCAAATCATTCCAATATCTAATTTTGCTTTTGTGATTCTTTTTCTACAATCGCACATCCTGTTGTCTTTTGTTTCGATGCTAAGCTTATGATAGAACCAATCAGAAAATGCTAAGTTGCACATTGTATTGAAATAACAATGATTCTCACTATGATCTTTTGTAATCCGACAAAAAAACTTACAAAGGTGCATAAGATGAAGAAAAAAAAATATCAGAATCATTGCATTGAAAATTAGCTATTGTTTTGTTGAAATACATTTCAAGGCGAAATGGGAAAAAAAATTAAAATGGTAATTTCTATCTTTTATTTTTAACTTTCTCATTTTTCTGATCAAAATTGCTTTTGAAACGATAAAAAAATAATGGTTTTCAAAATCTAAAACTACAAAATAAAAGAAATAAAAAATAATAATATTTAGAACTCAATTTAGTTTTCTTGTTTTAAGAAGAAAAATATACATGTATGCAAATACGCTAATGTTTATATTTCTTGCGAAAGGCAGTCTTCCGATAAGCAATAAAAGTCGCATCGTGAATTTTGCGTTATTTTTAAATTCTTTTATTTATCTTGAAATTTTCCATGCTTGCAATAATGGGATTTTGCAATCGATTTTTTTATTCACTTATTGATCCACTAGCATTTTTCTATAACCACAAAGAAATAAATAGTTCTCAATAAAAATTATATTTAACTGTTTTTGAACTTAATTATCAGGCTTAATTTTCTGTGAATTCCAGGAAAAAAATTATTCAAATAATTCCAGGAAACTACAATAATGGATTGTAAATAAAAGATTAAAATGTAGAAAATAATAAAAAAATGTTATTTAAAATATTAATTTTTTTTTCTGAATCAAAATTACTGATTGCAAAATAAATTCCTATAAGCATAATGCATTAAAATTTGTATTTTAAAATATTTAAGTCCGATACTCAATATATTGAAAAATTTCTAAGCAGTCATAAAAAACTTTCCTTTTATTTTATTCTTTTGATAATATTTTCTACTTTTTGTTACACTTATGAAAGTTATTTTAGAATATTGTTTTAAAGAGAAGAATAAAATGTAGAAAAATAAAAACAAAACATTTTTAACCCCTTTTTATGATTTATAATTATTGTTTTCAAAACAAATTCCTAAATGCATAGTGCCCTAAAATTTTAGCATTTTAAAGAAATTAAGCGCAGTGCTTTTCAGATTAAAAATTTCTTAGCAGTCACTAAAAATTTTATTTCGAATTCTTTATTTTTGATGATATTTTCTACTTCTTAGTTTATATATGAAAGTTATTTCAGACTTTTTAAATGAATGAATTTGATGCCTAACCATGGCCATTTCAAGAATGTTGGCCATGACTTCAGCCTATACTCCGTGAATTATAAATTGTAGATGGGCTGTATCAAATTAGTGACCAGACATTGTGTAACTTTAAAACAGAGCATATTCTTGTATTGAAATCCAATAGATTTATAGAAATCGTAAATAAGCAGTTTTAAGGAGGCCTTTGAAATTCATAAAAATCTGCTGAGTTAATGAGATTTGCAGTAGCAAAATTGAAATGTGTGAATAAATAAAGATTCATTATATTTATATTTAAATAGTTATATTTATATTAAATGAGTTTAGACCTCTGTGCGAATTTTTTTAAAATAATTTGTATTGTTTACATGGTTTCAGATTATTTTAATTTTTTCTCATTTATTTGATTTTCTAAATTTCATTTCCAAATCTGGAAGTACTTTGCTTCACGGAAAAATTAAGGAAATTATAATGTAGTGCATAATTCATCGAATACTACTTCTAATTTTCAAGAAAGTTTAGGAGCTATAATAATTATTTATTTTTTATAGAAAATAAACTTGCAAAACCTTTATTGAAATTTAGATTCATTTTGGATAAAATGCAAAATTTGCAGTTATTTATATTAAAAAATTAAGCATAAACTGTTTGAATTGGAACTGATTTTTTAAATAGTAAAACATAGATTAAAAAAAAAGTAGAAAATCTTAGGAATAATAAAATAAATCAAGGAATCATAAGTATATCAATTAAGGGAAAGAAAAAAAATTGCCACTGTAAGAAAAACCAAAATGAGAAATATCCATTAGAAAAAGAGTTGCTAGTAACAATAAAAAAAAGGAGGGAAACTAATTTCTTTTCGTTGTTTGTTTTTTAAGAAATAAAAATTTTAAATCATTCAAAATACTATATTGTCGTGAACAGGTTCATCGCGATATGGGATTAAGCAATTTTAAATGAGCTTGGACAAACATTTTATACATTATAATTATCTATAAATAATCTTAAATTTATTAATATTATCTATAAATATATTTTATATATTATAATTATCTGTAAATAATATTTATTGACAGATATTTATGTTTAATAAAAAATACACTGTAGGAATAATTTAAATCTTGGCTATTAACTTATTTTCAAAACTTGCAAATATATAGTAAGTAACAAATCAATGTAATATGAGAAATCTTACTGAGAAATTTAATAGAATAAAAATTGTATTATGAAAATAAATTAAATGAATGTTTAAATATACTTGATTATACATGTAACATATTAATTATTATTAGATTAGAAAAATTGGTAATTTTTCTGTATCACCTTATAAGCTATTAATTGAATTAACAAAATATAAATTTGCTATAAATTTCCTTGAGATGACTGAATATAGTAATGTAACAAATAGATGTTATATGATATTACTGGGCGATCTAAGAGAAAATTAATTGCATTATATAAAGAGATAAACAGAATATTTTATTATGTAAGAAATATATTCTAAAAACATATATATGTTTTTCCATTATTAGGATAGTGAAATAGGTATTTTTTTACTAAATTATTTCATAAGCGGCTTATTGAATATACAATAACTTCTTTCAATAACAAGTGAACAATTTTCAAACCACATGCTTTCGTATATTTGTGTTCTAGTCTTTTCCTTTTATCGGGTCAAAAGTTATCATTCCTGACAAACAGCTACATTTTGATTGCTTATTTTAACGGCAAAAATATTTTATCTTTAAACAGGATTCTGTGTGTTCTTTGCATCCTTTTTTAGATATAACGTCAAGAGTTTTGTATTTTAACAGCGTTACTTATTACCATAAAATTTTGCTGTTTAAATTTCAATATAAATCAAAGTAAGAAATTGATTATTTTAGCTAAGATAGTGTAAACAAATATCACTTGACTTTGATTAAGAATTTTTAAATTTACCAAGAGTCTAAATATTATTTATGATTACTTAAGAAAAAACAATTCAATCTTTAATTTTATTATGTTATAAATTATAAAATAGTAGGTAATTGATTTGTGGCTTCATATAACTTCAAGTATTAGTAAGGGAATATTTAATTTCAGGATTCAATTGAAATTTATCTCTTTACTTTTTGATAATTTCAACATTGACAGGGTTCATTTCTAAATTATAATCTATGATTTTTCCATATTTACCATTAAAAAAGTCTTCTTTATTTACACACTTCCTAATTTAAAACGATTTGAGTAAGTTTACTAAAAATCTTAAATTATGACATAAGGAACTCAAACTGTTTACAAAGCATTTATTACTTATTATCATTAACAGTGTAACGTATTCTGAAACTCAAAAATAAGATAAAAAATATTCGCTACTAAATTAGAGCATAGCAAACAAAGAAATGCCAAGCAAACATAATCATTTCATGCACATTATATTGAGGCCTCACATAAATTTTAACAATGCCTGCAGTGTGTTCTTCTTTGCGTTGAAAAGCAGTAAAATGTTCGAAGTTTATGCAAAGAAATACTTCTCGAAAACAAAAAGCGACAAAATCTGCTAAAAGTTTTCAGGCTAGGTTTAGGCAGCTACAACAAACATAATAGGGTTGTAAATTATAGATGTTAAAGGAACGGAAAGCACGAAGAGAATCTAGGACGGAAGCATTTTATTCAAAGTGCAAATAACAGTTTCATGCATAAAAAAAGCCCTGAAATCAACAGAAAAGCAGAAATGAGGATGGTTCAAGAACCTCTTAAAATCTACAAAAGTTGCTTCTGTCAGAATTTAAAGTTTGCTTCTAAAATTATAATAATGTAGTTATGTCTATTTTTGGTTTATATTTTTGGTTCGTTATTTCAAATGATTTCCTTTAAAAATATTTCTTCGATAAAACATATAGTTTTATAAAATTGTGAATTTTACAGTTTGGAGGTGACTTAAAATTTTATTTGGAACTCGCTATTTTTTATAATATTTTCTACTTTTTTAGTTTAGTCTATGAAAGTTATTTTAGATTTTTAAATGAAGGAATTTGATGCCTGTCTAGGGCTATTTCGAAAATTTTAACCGTGACCTAATCCGTGAATAATAAATTGTAGATGGATTGCATCAAATTAGTGACTAGATATTGTGTAACTTTAAAATAGATAAACAGTTTTAAGTAGACTTTTTAAATTCATGAAACAAGAGATCTATTGAGATAATAAGATTTGCAATAGCAATTATGTGTGGATAAAAAAAGAATTATTACACTTACAATATATTTAAATAGAAAAGATTTTAGAGAGTTGTATTAATTATTTCTAAATACTTTGTTTTAGAAATAATTCATTCAGAATTTCATATTATTTTAGATTTTTCTCATTTAGCTGCTTTTCTAAATTTCATTTCCAAATCTGGAATCAATTAGGTTAACACAAAAATTTATAAGATTGAAATCTAGGGCATAATTCATGTAATAGTATATCGAATTTTCAGAAAGGGTTTGGAGTTATAATAATAATTTATTTGTCATATAAAATCCTTTTGCAAAACTTTCATTGAAACTTAGATTCATTTTGGATAAAATGCAAAATATGCAGTTATTTGTGTTCAAAAATTAAGCCTAAACTACCCGATTGAAAGTGATGCTTTAAATAGTAAAGCATAGATTTAACAAAAACTGGAAATTCTTGAGGAATAGTAAAAGAAATAAAGGAATAATGACTATATGAAGTAAAATAAAGAAAAAAGTGCATCTCCAAAAAATGACAATGAGAAAAATATAATAAAAAAAAGTTGCTAGTAACGATAAAAAAAAAGGAGGGAAACGAATTTCTTTACTATAAATATCTCATTTTTCTTATGCAACCTACCCCTTAGGGAATATCTGTAAAGTCCAGTTACTGCAGCTACATCAAACTCTTTACAATCTGTGCCTACTTTCATCACGGATATGTTTTAAAAATCAAAGCCAAATAACGGTTATTACAATGCATTGTAGGAAAGTTTCGACCTTGCCATAAAATATTTCTTCATTGAAGAATATTTTGAAAATGCTATTTTTGACAAAGACAAAGACAAACAATTATCGATTATTCTCTTATCTAATTTTAGCGAGCATAAATCTATTAGAATTATACTTTCTTTTCATAGCTTGGTTTTTTTAAGGAATAAAAATTTAAAATCATTCAAAGTACTGTAACGTCGCGACCAGGTTGATCGCGATATGGAATTGAGCAATTTTAAATAAAGTTGAACAAAACTTTTATGTATATAATTAACTATAAATAATCTTAAATATATTAATAATTATCTATAAATATATTTTAAATATTATAATCATCTGTAAATAATATTTATTTCATATTTATGTTTTATAAAAGAAAAATTATAGGAATAATTTAAATCTTGGCTATTCACTTATTTGCAAAACATACAAATAATCACCGAAGGATATTGCAAATTTGTAAAGATCCAAAATTTCTCAAAATTCATTTAGATTGGCTATTATTTTCTGACAGTTATCACTGATGGAACTTTCTAAGGTTAGTCATTCAAACTTCACAAATCTCGAAGAGAAAAAAAAAGCAATCTTAGTCTAAGTAATTCTGAATGCTTTTTTAAAGATAAATTTAAGTATTTCTCGATATTGTTTAATTATTCTGGAGAAATTATATGTTGTTGTTCGCATATGTTAGGAACACAATTTATCTCAGATAAAGTCATTCAGATTGCAACTTCATCACTTTCCATTGCATTGCTGCTTCGCCGCATATAAAATATTTTGGAGATTTTTATTCTGGTCATGAAATTTGAAATCATCTTGAAATCTACTTTACTGTTGGATATTCTATCGCTGTAATAAGCAAAAAAAAAAAAAAAAATGTAGCGGTTGATTGATAATACGATAATATTAAATTGCGGATAAAATCAAATGTTCTTGGGATGACTTGATATAGTAATGTAACAAATAGATGTAATATGATAAATGATTACTGGGCAATCTAACAAAATAATAATTGTATTATAGAAAGAGATAAACGGATTATTTTATTATATAAGAAATATATGTTTTTCCATTATCAAGATAGATAAATCGTTATTTTTTCTTGAATTAATTCATAAGCTGTTTATTGAATATACACAATACAGCATTTTTTTTCAATTACAAATGAACAATTTTTCAAACCACATGCTTTCATCTATTAGTGTTCTAGTCTTTTCCTTTTATCGGGCCAAAACTTATCATCCATTATAAACAGCAACATTTTGACTTCTTATTTTACCTTCAAAAATATTTTATCTTCAAATAGGATTCTGTCTCTTCTTTGCATCCTTTTTTAGATATATCTTCAAGAGTTTTGTATTCTAACGGCATTACTTATTACCATAAAACTTTGTTGTTTAAATTTCAATAAAAATCAAAATAATTAATTGATTATTTTAGCTACGATAGAGTACACAATTATCACTAGATTTTGATTAAGAATCTTTAAATTTGCGTAGAGTTTACTCATTATTTATGATAATTTACAATAAGATAAAACAATCCTATCTTTAATTTTATTATGTTATAAGTTATAAAATAGTTGATAATTGATTTTTGAACTCATATAACTTCGAACATTAAAAAGTAAATATTTAATTCCTGGATTCTAATAAAATTTTTATGTATATTTTTTTGAGAGTTTCAATATTGATAATGTTAAATGTCATAATTATAATATATAATTTTTCCATATTTAATTTCTAAACGTTTTCGTGATTAACGAACTTTCTAACTGATTTGCCTAAGTTTGCTAAAAATCTTATATTATTACATAAAGAACTCAAACTGTTTACAAAGCATTAATTGCTTATTATCTCTAACAGTGTAACGTATTCTGAAACTCAAAAATAAGAAATAAAACATTCGCTACTAAATTAGTGCATAGGAAACAAAGAAATGCCAAGCAAACATAGTCATTTCAAGCACATTATATTGAGGCCTTACATAAATTTTAACAATGCCTCCAGTGTGTTTTTCTTTCCTCTGAAAGCAGTAAAACGTTCGAAGTTTATGCAAAGAAATACCTCCCGTAAACAAGAAGCGAGGTCTGCTAAAAGTTTTCAGGCTAGATTTAGGCAATTACAGCAAACATAATAGGGTTGTAAATTATAGATGTTAAAGGAACGAAGACCTCGAAGAGAATATAGGACGGAAACGCTCTATTGAAAAAACAAATAACTGTTTTATGCTTAAAAAACGCTCTGAAATCAACACAAAAGCTGAAATGAGGATGGTTCAAGAACCTCTTAAAATCTATAACTGTTGCTTTTATCAGAATTTAAACTTTGCTTCTAAAATTATAATACTGTAGTTATGTCTATCTTTGGTTTATATTTTATAAGTTTACTTCTAAAACTATAACACTGCAAGTATCCTTACTTTAGATGTTTGGTTTGTTATTTCGACTGATTTCTTTTAAAATTATTACTTCGATAAAACGCAGAATTATAAATACTTGTGAATTTTAGGAATGTTGAAGTTTTAAAGGAATCTATTTAAAGTCTCGTTTGGATGCCCGAAATAAAAAACAATCTTATATAATTATTATTGTTAAAGTTAGGCAACTCTTTAATGGGCGTAATAGCTAGTTACTTGATTTTTGATTACAAACTGCCGAATCATTTATGAAGAAGAATGTTTTTTGCAAAAATATTTGTCCCTTACTATAATAATAAATAGAATTCCATTTTAAATTATTTAGCATTTTATGCTTGCACATTGTTAATTATTATACTATTTATTCTCTAAATATTTTATTTTGAGTTCACTGGCGTTTACAGTTACTTTATATAAAAAAATATGGTGTATTTCTCAATTAATAGCAATTACCAATAAATTGTTTGCCTGAATATTTATTTAAGTGTACAAAAATGATGTTACCAGTAGAGCAAATATCTTATTTTTACTTTAATGTTTACCTGATAGGTAGTGTGCAGATTACCTAAATAATTTACATTTTAACTAGGTAACTTGGGAAACGGATCAATTTATCTGACATTATCGTATCGATTCAATTAATCTATAGATTATGTAGATAGTATACAAATTGCCTGAATTTTAGCAGTTTAGAGATAATATTTATATCCGTTATCAAAATCATGTACTTTATAAAACATGTTTGAAACATACACAAAAGTTATAGGAAATTTAAGTCTTAATTCTTATCTTATCGGTCCAACTTATCAATAGATTACCTAGATATTGTGCTGATTACTAGAATTCAACCGTTTATATATATATATATATATATATATATATATATATATATTAATGGGATTATTTAAAGCATGATTCTAAATAAACAAAAAATAATTGTACAAAATGCAGCGATGTATATGTGAATTATATATATTTTTGACTTTTAAAAATTATTTTATTTAATTTTATAGGTAAATAAATTTCTACATGAGGTTGAAATATTTTTAAAAATAAATAATTGTTAAATAATAAAAGAAAGTTAGTTTAATAGTTAGAAAAACGAAATGTAATTTTTAAATTAATTTTCAAAAGTAATATTTTCTTTTTCGTTTAAAATACTGTTCCATAATTCATAGAATAGTCATATGTAAATAAATAATAATAATAAAAAAGAAAAGAAAAAAAAAAACCTCAGCAATACAGAATTAAATAAATAAGTTAAAAAAAATTCCATTTATGAATTTCCAAAATAAAATATTTTAGAAAGGACTTTAAAACGAATGTTTAGAATAATATGAGGAATAGTGTAACGACCATTGATAAAAAATAGTTTTAGAAAAAATGCTAGCAATAATAATAATAATAATAATAATCAAACAGCCTTTGAAAACCGGAAGTGCAAGATAATTCAAGTTGAAACGAATAATTAGCATGCAGTTATATCCTTTTAATCTTATTGTGTGCTTAAAAAAATTTCAGTAAAGAATAATTAAATATAATGCTTGTTTTCCTAGACTGCATTTTTTTTTTTTTTTGTAAAAAGATAAAGAGAGTTTATCTTAACAATTTAACATTTACGGCAACAAAGCAACATCATTTAAGCATTTATTCTTGCAATTATGCTACTTCGGAAAAGAACACAAATCAAGAAAGGAAAAAGTTATAAAATTAAAGCCATGATTATTAGTAGAAAATTTTCTTTTAAAAATAAATAAATAATTTACGGTTGATGATCTTAGAGAAAGAGTCATTTCAACGTAGAAAAGTAATTTAACTTTTGTAAATCATAATGATTTTCTTACATCTAATTAAACAAAATGTAAGTGTCTTCATCAAAAAATATATTACTTGCGTTTCTTGAATAAAATGGTTTTTATAACTATGTTCAAATTGAAGTATAAAAAAATAAGTTACATAGAACAATGAAAACATTTCTTTTATTCAATATTATTTTTATTCAGTATTAATTTTAAAAGCTAATTCGGAAAATAATTCAAGTACTTAAAGAAAGAAAAATGCTTTTAACTATTATAGTACATATTATAATAGTTTATAATAAAGGTTGATCTGTAAGTGTCAAATTTATTGTATAATCACAAAATTTTATATTCTTAATGTTTTATTATTATTAATATCTAAACAAACAAAATCTGAATTTATATTTTGATATTTTTTCTCTTGTTTAATTTTATTTGTTTATTTAAAACAAAATTTAAATATATATTTCAAAATACATTTAGATAAAAAAATCTAAATATTTATTACAAGTATTTAGATTGTGCATAATAGAGGAATAAAGATGTTTAGAATTAAAATGAACGAACTGACAAAATGCGGAATTTTGAATTGGAATACATAATTTCTTTTAACATCATAGTGGATCAAAACAGTCTGAATTGATCGATATTTGATAGCAACAATTTGTAAGTGGAACGCTTTTGATATGTGATAATTTTATAAAACGTGTTGCTTAGCTCACTTTAGCAAAAATAATAAGATAGACATTTCTGGTTCTCATTATCTCCATTTTGATTATTTAATCATAGAATAAAAGTATTATAAGAGAAATGAAAGGATATTGGCATTTCTTAAAGGAAATACAGATAATATAATTATAAACTTCTTATTTTTTTTCTTACGTATGGTACATAAGAAAGTGCAGGAGAAGTGCATTTGAATTTCATCTCTTATCTGTTGGGCTCTAATATGATCTAAAGAAATATTATTCTCTTTTATTATTTCATCCAATAATCAAAAATATTAGATTTATTATGAATGAGCGAAGGCAAGTAAATATAATACCAATTTTAATAGATTCCAGATCTCACTTCTAAGTCACGTGGAAAAACGAAGCGGAAGCATTATGAACAAAAGATGATAAAGGGCGACAGCTTCCTACTAACCTTAGCAATGTCTGAAGACGCTGTCGAATTTCCAAGATTATAAATCATTTTTTCGATAATTTTGTACGCTCAACTGAAAAAGAAAAGAAGTGTAATCGAGCTAAATGATTTTTTGGATGATCTAACACCTATTTATCTCTATAGAACCAATATAGAACCAAAACCAGTCAATAAATTTCATTCTAAAATAAAACCTAAGAAAAAGGCAAAACAACATGACACAATTCGATTGATTTTAATATATATATATATATATATATATATATATATATATATATATATATATATATATATATATATATATATATATATATATATATATATATATATATATATATATATATATATATATGTGTGTGTGTGCATGTACATTTCTATTAAAGTGATTACTCAGGTATTATAAATAATAACCGGCTAAAGAGATAGATCTGTTTATCCTATTTGTCGATTATTACTAATAATTATTAATTAGTAACATTTATAGGAACACACACATATGAACGAACGAACGAACACATGCACGCTCTCATACAAGCACAGTTTGCCTTTTTGGTAGACATTCTAAAGAAATTGTGGTAAAAATAGCTAGTTTCACCACATCAAGTAAATCGTGAAGAGCACAACATATTGATTGAAAATCCAAAAGACAGAGCAAATTATCCCCTCCAGATATTGATCACCGATAGTATATATTTTTTAAATATGAAAATACTAGTTCTAATATTGTAAAACTTTTTTAGTAAAAGTAGCAAATATTTAGTTCGCATTTATTATTTCTATGGAATTTAATAAATGTTTCAACTTCTGATTACATTTGCTGCGTTTAGTTTAGTTTGTTCTTCTAGATAATCGCATCTATTCTTCACTCGACGCAAAAAAATTAACTGAAAACTGTTTAGAAATCCTCCTTTAAAAAAGCAATTTTTTTTTAAATAAAAAAATTACTTTCTTTACCAAAAAAATTCCAAGAAATTTTATTGTGTATGTAATTACATAGGACATGTATTTCTGCTTACAATTCATGAAAGCATTTGCATTCATTGAAATGTATATTTATAATTATATAGTGAAAATCATGAAAGCTATGCATGATAATCCAGCGATAAACACAGTTCTAAATATTATTCCAAGCGAATGAGCTCAGTGTGTTTCGAATCATTTTAATGAGAAATGGACTTCATCTTTAATTGTCTCTCATGTAGCCCATTGTGAATTGTGTTCCGTCATCGTAACAAGCTTTCTAGAACTTTCAGGATGAAGCGATCTATCACTCTTATTAATTGTAGATACAGAAATTAATTAACCAAATGCTGTTATTGGAGAATCTTAAAGCTTAGTTCAAAAATTAGGAAAGTAAAGTAGATTTGTTTGTTAATAAAAGAAATGCAAATATATATGAATATATATATATATATTAAAAAAGATTACAAGGAAAAAGTAATAAAATAATTAAAGAGAATTTGAATTTCATGCATAAAATTGTATATTCTTTTTCGAATTTATATAAATTATTTAAAATTATAAAACAGCACATTAATACGGTAGAAATATACCAATTGTAATCTAATCTTATTTGTGGTTAAAAAAATATTTATTTCTGAAATTCAATTTATTCAATTAAGAATGCCCCCACCGTGGGGGGCACCTTAGTAATGAGGATGAAAAGCTTCCGATATTATAGTTGGTTCTCGCCACCCGGGTGGATACAGAAATGGTGGAGGTAGGCTACTTCCTACCGATGACGGGGCGTATTTTCCACGGGAATAGCTGTACCGTAGCCGGTAATGACAATCGACATTCAACCATAGTTACAGCCAGTGTTGCTGTCCAGGCTGTCCGGTCAATCAGATTTATCTGCTTGCTTTAAGGATGGGTCGGAGTGCCGTTTGGGTTGTGGTTATAATTGAGAACGAAATGTTGAAAGGTCTAAAATTATAACTACACACTTCATTGGGTACCAGAAATGCGTTGGAGGAGCATTTTTAGCTTCCTTTAATTCTTACAAAAGAGTCTAAATTTGTGTAAAATAAAAGAAAAAGAAAAAAAAATATAAGAAACTAATAACAATTTATGATGGTATAAATGTTATTTCAGCTATGAGAGTGGGAAATAAAATATATACAAATACAATGATAAATGACACATTTTACACAAATATATTTTCTAATATAATTAACAAATATTTTTGGGAAGGAAAATTTTGAATATGTTTCCTAATCTTTTTTTTTCTGAATACTACAAAATAAAAATTACATTTAATATTTTATCAATATATATTCCAAAGAATTCTTACATATCCACAGTGGGATACTTCATATACATGAATGTGAAGTTTTCGGTAAGTTGGTTGGTTCTCATTTTTCTGGTGGGTATGATAACAATAAAGCTTTTCTCTGGGCCTTTCTATTGGCACCCCCCATATAAGAGGGGGTCAATGTAAGAGCTAATTGTAATAGGGGCTGTTATACGCCGATCTTAACAAATGTATGAATTTAAATAGTTTGCTTTTCCTCTTATTTTTATTTACACATTTTTTTTGTTATATATTTATATTTTGAAATTACATTTTTCATTTTGCATGTTATTTTATTCTGAAAAACATATTGAACCACTGTGTGGAATTTTTGAATTTGTATATATATTTATGTGTATCCGGATAACTGCTCTGGATTCGAATATCTTATATATAAGATCCCATATGAATTATGTGTATCCGGATAACTGCTCTGGATTCGAATACCTTATATATAAGATCCCATTTGAAAGTTCAGTGATCATGCTTCTCTATTTACCAACTGGCAGTCTATCGAAAGGGAAGTGAAGAAGTGAAATTTCGGTATTGGAATTTTCAGAACTTCTACATTGTACAATTATAGTTTTCTAAATTTTATTTCAAATAATTTTAAATTTATTACTCACAAAATATTTAAAAAAAAATGCCATTACGTGTTTTCATTGTCCAATCATATATATCTCAAACTAACCAGATTGATTTTCACTCTAATCATGAGGATGTGGCAGAGCGTAGTAATTATAGTAGTTACAATGTTATTGATATTGATATCTCGATCATTCAGTTTATCTAGGATCTATATATCTTCATAGGGAGAGGAGTTTTCTTTATGAATAAGATTTTGAGATTATTATTCGCTACTTTTTTCTGAATTCATTTAGAAATATGTCAAAAATATTCAGCACCTTTTATTTCATCTCTTTACAGTACTATATTTCCACTTTTTATTGCATTAATAAATAAGAGAATAATACTCAATAAAATGCCAACTTTTGAAATTGTGATGCCGCACGGTGATTGTCTCTTTTATTATTTCAAAGCATTTTTTAAGCTTGTGGCAACACCGCCTTTTCTATTATAAAGAGCTACCACCAACATTTTCACGGCACTCTGCAGCGTCAGGCTTCTAAACCATTCTTGTTTTTTTTTTTTTTATAAGTAAGGTGAATTTTCAAGGTTTTATTAATAAACTTGTTGTTGTTTAAATTTTTGGCCTTTTTTCTGAATTGAACACGCTGTAGCCACTTTGCCTTAATTTTCACATCATATTAAAGTAAAGGTGTATGAAAATTGATTTCATTTTATAAATATAACGTTTTTTTAATATATTTTCGCAAAAATGCTACTAAGAAGATTTGAAATTTTACCAAATGTTCCTAATTTAACATCAAAATAATTTAAAGTTCTTTATAAGCAGTTTTTCTTGAGAAAAAATATTGGTTCAATTCAGACCACTGCTTTTTAATTAAAACTTTTCAGGATTAGTTTAAAGCTTTCTATATGAATTCAATTGTTATTTTAATAAATTTCAAAAATAATAATTTTTGAATTCCTTCTTTTATTATTATATCTCCAATATGCAAAAGTGACTAATTAGAAATTCATAGTATAATTGAGTTTATTAAGCATTAATTTATGACTTTTAGAATAAAAAAGAAAGGTCAGGATTGATGCAATTAATATTCGCTTTTAGGATTTAAAGCTTCTTTGTGTATTAGAATTATTCTTAATTAAATATTCATGAAAAAATTTATATTTCAAGATGTTAATATTCACAATATACTATACAAAAGTTTTAATGAGAAAGATATTGTTTATGCAACTATCGAAATTCATGATATTGCATTTTCAGTGTTCTTTTTGAAATTTATTTTTGAAATGTCTATGAATTATTCTAAAATTAAAAGGCAGAATTATTGTCTGTGTATTATTCTCAAAATTAAAAACTCCTTTTTATACCTGAGAATCTTTTGAGATTCTTGTCCCTCTTGAGCAAGTTTTACAAAGGACCTTCAGCCTTAATTTTAATCATTTCCTCTTAGATGGATTCTTAAAATTAATAAAGAAAACTTATATGATCGGTCATCAGATTGAATGTATGATAAATTCATGGGAGGAATAACGTTAAAAGTTATTTTCATCAATTATACTTATGTCGTTGCTGATAAGTATATTTCGTTTGATTCCTGATTAGAGATGAATGGTTTTGTCCAACAGATTTAGAAGAAATGCTTAAAATGGTGTTTTTGGTAATCTATGATAAGTTTTGATTCTTTATCCTATAAAGTAATATTTTTTCTTTCACTAGTAACTGTTATTGTTCCAGAGAATAAATTATTTTTTCAAACAACTCAAATGAATAATTGAACAAAATTTAAGAGCATTCTGGGAATTTCGACATTATGCAATATGAAGTGCGCTTTCTCAGCTATCTTGATCATATTTCAAACATTTTAATAGTAAAAAATTGAAAAAATATAGATCTTTTGATTTTTTTAGAAATTTTTTATAAATAGAAGGGTTTAAATAGAATAAAAAAATTTTAGTTCTTATGAGTTCAGAATTTCGTCAGTTTTGCCAGGCTAATTATCTATAAATTTTCAAAAATTGAGCAATATGGATAAATGGTTTCTTATTTTTCAAGATTTTGATGTTTACCCATGTAAAAAGGAATGAAAAATTACACGACAAATTCGCACATTATGATCTGACCTTGTTATCGAATATTATTTTAAAACATAGTTCCATATATAAATTATATTTAAACACTGGCTGGTTGAGAAAAATAAATCTGAATTGGCAGGTAAAAGATATTTTAAAATATCAAATATAATAAGTCCTGAATCCTACTATTACAAAAGCATTACTCTTTTAAATTGATTGTGCTATGCCTCTCTCTAATTTTCTATCTATATGTCCTTGTACAGCCAATTATGTCTTATTAAAAGCCAGCTGTGCAAAAATATAAGCTATTTAAAATGTTCACTGTTGATTGATTCTGAATTAAAAGTCAGTTGTTAATACAATAAAATTTCAAAATTTTATTAAATTAAAACTTTATATCGAAATTTACTCAATATGGAAAAGATAAACCGAACTTTCATATTTATATAATCAAAAATGGTGAAAATATTAGTCGTTCATATTAACCAGGACCAATAATTCATTAGCCGTAATAATGAAGTATATTGTTGTAAAATTTGTTTAAAGCACTTTTTTTAAAAAAATGATTAACAAAAGAGAAAATTAACTATGCAAAGAACGTAATTAACTTATAAGATAAACATTTCAATTTTAAGTAAAAATACTTTTTTAGCTGCATTTAGGAAGAAAATGCTAATTATTAAGTAATTGAAATTCTAACTTAAAAATTCGCTCTCTGGTATCCTTTTCCATTTTACAAAGTATATATGTACAGAATTTGGTATTCTATATTGGAGAGTCTGAACTGTAAAGATACAAAACAAACAACACACTCAAACATTCCTTAAGTAGACATAGAGATAGACTTTGCAAGAGAGGATCTCTGTTAGAATAGGAATCAATTATACAAACATCAGATGAACTCTAAGAGTAAACTTTTCATCAAGCTTAAAATTCTGAAGAAGCATTCAAGTATTGCATTTTCAAGGGATTTTTCCCATACCTTAAGTCAAATGCTAGCGATAAGAAACATTTAATTTTCTATGTTTTTCTTGCTAGAAAAGTAAAATAGAAAAAATCATGACACATACTACTTATTTTATCCTGAATATACAAAGAGTCTTTACTTCAAACGAGGCAGTTAAAAAAAGCAAGAATGAATAAAATATCGATTTTGCTTTCTTTTGAATAGAGAAAAATTTTCCATTTCGCTTTTAACAGAATAAATTGGAAACATTTTAATTGGATTTTCGACTCTAATACTAGTGGCACGTAATGTGGGACTGTTTCCCCCTTTTCTAAAGCAGGAAACAGGGATTCCATCTCTCTTCATCCAAGAAAGTTTATCTGCACGAATTATCCATCATAGCTGTAGACGTTCCAAGTTTTACTGTATTTTTTAAAACTTGATTAAGCTTTTACTTTGAACAGATCTGTTATAGTTTTGTTCGTTTTTTAATCTTAATTTTATATCTGTAACTTTTGACAATGGTTTAGGAGATGTATAATCAGAAAATAGTTTTGCATAAAACTGCAACAAAACATAGAGAGCATATTTATATGCTGAATATTAGGCAAAATGTTAGACATTTTAGAAATTAAAGTAGGAACGATCTTAATTTCCTTTCCAAGTAAGTATGTCTCTCATATTTTACTATATGACAGGAAGCATTGCATTATAATTTTGAGTTAATCACTTCTCTTGATTTCTGACTATACAGCTATTTAATCGAATTCGGATTTGGCTTTTCCTATTCGATAACCGCAACTGATGTAGAAATGTAATAGTTCAAAAGGAAGAATATATCTATTCTTGCTATTTAATATTAGCTCATGTACTTGTATTTCCATCTATATTTATGATAGTTGTTTGCTGTCATAGGTGTCAGGACAGAAGACGTATTGGTAGGCAGGAAGAATTAAAAAAAATATGCTTTCGAACTTGGCGAACACTAAAACCTACAGTTTCATCAGAATCTCGAGATAATTTTTTTTGATAGGTACAATACTTTCTCTTTCTATGGTTTGTTTATGTATAGTAAAAAGTTCTTTTTTCTTTTAAGATGGAATAAAAATTCTAGTACAACGCATATTTTAAATGGATGTAAAATTAAATGAATATCGATATTTATAACTTCAAAATATTATAAAATCCATAACAATGTAGTGTATCCATTTAAATATTTCAGGATGACCTGATGCAAATGCATTACGCATGACGTGTCAATTTAATTCTGGAATCTAATATACATCTGGAAGAAAAGAATTGGATGATTTTCGTAATCACAGTTTTTCATAAGGCAATGCTTAGCAAATTTTAAATTACATATACATTAATAGTCACAATTTGTAATTTAATTTGATCTAGTATTACATTATATTATTGCAAGTTTTCTAAAACAATCATTAGTGATTAACTTTAATTTATGCGACAACATTTGATATCTCCCTATTTTTTTAAAAAACTATGCTTGAAACTTGTTTGTTTTCTTTCTTAATGTCATAAACAAACCCGCTGATAAAGTCAGCGATTTCAAGCCGAGAGAGCATGTTTTGTTATCAATAGCGCCAACTAGAGTCAAGATTCACAACTCTTTTTATTGTTCGGATTTCATTCATATATTTCTTTCACTCACCCACAGATCGTAACGCACACATTCGTTTGCACACCCACTTTTTACATGGTTTTAAAGATGGGCCCATTCACGCACCTCACATATAGAAACACAGGGAAGAGAACAACCATGCCCGAATCAGGACTCGAAAACGGGACACCCAGATTACAGGAAAGACGCGCTAATCTTATGCCAGGTTGCCGGCAAAAAAAAAAAAGCTTTCTTTTGTAAGAGGTCATACAAAAAGTTTTAAGAATTTAAAATTTCTTTTAAATACCTATTGAAACATTAAAATTAAATTTATTTCAAGTACTGTAAAAAAAACAAATAACAAGAAATTGTATAATGTGGCGCATACTATCTATTAAATATTGATTAGAAATTTAACCAACCTTTTTGTTAATATTTTAAATTATACAAGTGTTTATGTTAAGCCGCATATATATATATATATATATATTATAAATCTCGTGTCATGGTGTTTCTGTTCGTATTCCTCCAAAACCCTCAACCGATTTTTATGAAATTTTTTATTTGTATTTTGTAGGTATGAGAATATGTCGTAAAGTATATTTCATAATTCTAGGTAATTAGACTGTCCCCATCCCGTCATTCCGCGTTCAATGAACGCTGCTAAGATCAACGATTGCTTGAAATCCTCTCCACTGTGGCGTAATGTTGAAAAAGTACAGCTAAAAATTAACATGCCCGTCCAAATCCTACAAGATCCATCTGCTGACACATTCTCGAACCAATTGTTAGATATCGGCGATGTAAAAGTTGCTGTCTATAAAAATACTGGATGCATAAAATTGCCCACTAATTTCTGCACTATCATTGATTTTCATTGACCGCATATTTCCCAATGTACACATACAATACATAAATCATGCGTGGATGGCAGAAAGAGTCATTTTTGGATAATTCTAAAAAATGTGGACGTCGACGATTTAAACTTCAAGATACAGCAGTCGTTGCCAGGTGACTTGGCATCATACAGTTTGTAATGCTATCGAAGCTGTAAATTATCAAACAGAGTTTTTGAATTCACTAGATTTGCCAGGCATGTCACCACACCTTCTACGACTGAAAGTTGGATCTCCGGTTATTTTACTTCGGAATTTGAACCCACCACGGTTCTGCAATAGAACGTGATTGGTCATTAAAAAATTGATGAAAAACGTTATCGAAGCCGGCATTTTGAATGGTAAATTACGAGCCGAACATGTTTTGCTGCCACGAATTCCAACGATTCTCACAGATGTGCCAATTGAATTCAAACGCGTTCAATTTCTAATTAGTTTGGCATTCGCAATGACAATCAATAAGTCGCAAGGCCAAACGATGTCTGTTTGCTGCTTAGATTTGGGCACACCATGTTTTTCACACGGACAATTATACGTCGCATGTTCTCGTGTGGACAAACCATTGAGCTTATTTGTGTTGGCTAAAGACGGACTGACAAAAAGTATCGTACACTCAATTGCTCTTCGAAATGAATATTGATTTTCTTTATTTCATTTTTATACTTTAGAATAAAAAATATATTACTTTTTTCACTTTACCTTTCTTTACCTTTTAAGAGATCAAACAATGTATATGTTCATTACGTTAATGAAATACATTGTATTGAGAAAATAAATGGTTGTTTTTTTAAATTTTTTTTTATTGTCGATCATCATCTACAGCGCTCTATTCCTCTTTCTATCATAGATCCCATCCCCACACATTTACAATACATAATTTATTTTTCAATTAACAACCAAAATATTCACTAGAAATAATTTATATGGCAGAACAACGTTTGCCGGATCAGTTAGTTATTTTATAAAATTCAAATGATCATGAAAAGCTACAGATATTGCAACAAGTAATTATTATAAGGATTTTTGGCTTACTCCCAAGTTTAATATTATAAAAATATGTCTAGCAAATTAAAGAAAGATATTTTAAAAAGAATTGTTCATGTTTAAAAAATGAAATAAAACTTCTTCTTGCTTCGTACAACTTTCCGTTTCTTAAATTTAAATTCGTGGACATTTTAGTTTATGTTAATATTTTATAATTCATTTTCGACGAAACTTCTACAACCCGTTTTAAGGAATTGACTTCCAAAGCTGAATTTTCGTTGAAAAGCTGAAACGAGGAGATAAACAAAAGAGAAAGAATTTCTAATCTTAATTAAATATAATAAGTCACAAAAGATTTTAAAATTTTAATTTCCATAATTTCCATGGATTCATAAAAGTGAATCCAATTTTGATTCGCACTTGCATTTCATTTTCGAACGCTAAAAGAACAACATTGAATTTCGATGTATTCTAAAATTTTTGTCCTTTGTATTACAGTTTTGGGAATAATATGTTTCTAATTATTTTAAAGAAAATTGCTGAATGTTGTCTATGTTTACAATACATTTTACTCGCTTATATCTCCTTGGTCTTTTTCCATAGTAAAGGTTTAAGACAAATCGATTTATAAATTTTATACTTAATAAAAAATAATTTTATAATATGCTGTTATTTAACTTGGATTATGTTTGTAAATATTATTTTTTGTAATTAAATTCTATCAAACTTCTTGATATTCTTGAAATCTGAAATTTTATATAATTGTGTATTTGAAATGCACTACATTGTTTGTATTAACATTTTAAGTTCTTAATTATTAAAACAATTTTAATTTAATGGGGACCTCCAGATAGTTCACTTAAAAATAATTACAGGATTCTTTAACATTTATAAAAGGAATTTATAATTAAAGAATAAAAAGCTGAAAAATATTCATATAAAATGTTTTATAAAATCTTTTTATAAGAACTCTAAATGTAGAACATTTCAAATTCGGGACATAAAGAAAAAATAAAATTGTATAGCGCCAAAAGCTACTTGACTAAGCATACTTCAATGAACCTCACAGGAAAGAAAATTCTTAAATTTCCATTAAAAATTAATATATATATTATAAATCTGATTGAAATTTCCGTTAGCGAAGCCACTATTTTGCGTTTTTATATTCTAGTTTCAACACTTAAAATTCTGAGAAAAGAGTTTTCTACTTTTAAGAATACGAATAAAGAAGTATTAAATGTCATTTACCTTTACTTCTATACTTGGTAAATATTACAAGAATGGAATCTTGTATTATGTAGCGATGTGCCTTAAAATTCTGTTAAAATTCTTTATACTTCAAAACATAAATTTCCCATTTTTTCTCCCTTAAAACTATAGATCTTGATATTCCAAAACGCATATACTTGCTTCATCCTTGAATTTTCTTTCCTACGAAAAAACCCGGCATGTTTTTGTTATAATATGTATAGAAAAAAAATATGGTAAACTATCTTTCAAAACAAATGCAGAATACAAGAATAAGGCAAAATGTAAGGAGCTTATTGAGAAAGGGAAAACCTATTTTGTAAAACTTCTTAGAAAACAATGTACTCTCGAAAGATTCAATGCCTGCAGATTATATTGCAATATCTTCATACATTCTATTTGTTCAAAACATATTAACTAGAAAAGACGCGCAAGATACGTACTAACGTATATTTCAAATAGAAAGTTTCTCAATATATATAATACACGGAGTAAATTTATATTAAAGATAAAATTTCTGAATTTTTCATATGACAGATCAAAAGGTTAGTTGTTTTTTCATTAATTTTTTCAGTTTTTCGAGGCGAAGTACAACAGTTCCTCTTAATTCATAAACATGAATTACAACAGATGGGGTTTTAAAATTACGATTAACTGTCTTTTTAATTGAAGATTTTACAATTTGATAATATTTATAAGTTGGCATATTATTTGTAAATTGCATCGTACGATATGCGTGATGCGACATTTATATAAAAAAATAGTTTAAATGAGATACGAATTTTAGGCTTGATTTCTATATATTTTGTTTAAAAATTTTCTCTTAATTATATAATGCTGAAAAAAATGTTCCCAAAATGATGCATTTAATATCTCTACAACGAATGTAAATATAAATAATAATATATCAAAAAGTAATGTCATAAAATATTTCAAAACACCACTGAAATTTATCAAAATTAGAGAAATTAGAAAAAGATTTTTTTGAAATAAAATTAATATCATTTAAATACTTAATAAAAAAGATTTTCAATAATGTTCTCCCTAAATTATGGATGAAAAATTAATTTTTGTTAAAAGTCTTACATAGATAGATAATCCGAAAGAGAGGGAAAAAGAGATAATTTTTATTTAAAAGTCTAATTAAAATTTTATAAAATCTTTCATAATGATTATTTACTGTAATCAAATTTAGTACCGATTTACCCCTTGGAGCGTTTCGATTAAATTTTATTACTTGCATTTTGCATTTTCTAGATTTTTTTATAAATCTTTTTCACCCTAAAGATTGAAAAGCAACAGAGAAAGATTGATCGAAGAAGTTATCATGACAATTAAAAAAATATGCTGTAATTTGGGTTACGTGTAATTGTGGCCGACTTCAATTTTTGCGATATGTTAGACAAATAATTTTATTTACATTTTAATTTATGAGATTAAAAATTGACTTTGACTACGAGCTTCACCAAGGGAGTGCTCGAAGGTTTTGAAAAAAAAAAAAAAAAAAAAAAAAAAAAAAAGGAGAGAATAGCTTTTCAGAAGCATCGCGCGTGTGTCAGTACCCGAATGATGGACAGCACGCCAGTTACACAGCCTCGGCGGAGCCTGTAGTTTACAGATTCATATTGATATATGATTCATAATAGGCATTCACCACAAATATAATTTCATTTACCACGCATTTTTGGACAGTTATTTCAAAGGTAATTAATCGGTTTTAAGTCAAACTATGTTAATTACACATTTTCCCCTTATTTTTATAAATATTAATAAAAATGGACGAATCAACCTAAAACCATTATCATGCCATGATGAATCGGATTAGAGGTTCAAATCTTAAATAAATTTTAATTTCAAATGTGCTAAAGAATCAACGTTTTATGGTATATTGTAAGTATTTAAATGCCTACCACATGAATAATTCTTAAAACACTGGATCAACAAATGATTCGTTTCAATAGATTTTTTTTATTGTTCAAGGTGACGAGATTAAGCTATATGTTTTGTTGCTTCAGCTCTAGTGTATTTAGCAGCATTAAGCAACTTTAATAAGAGAAAAATTGCTGAAAAATGCGAACGGAGATATTTTGCTGCTAGAAAATTTTTATTGCAAGCTTTCAAAAATCTGAATCTTTGTATGTGAATAAATAACATATTAAATTTAATTTAATTCAATTTTTTTCGAAAGATAAGACAATCTATCCTTTCAAAAATTTAAGCCAAAGTTAGAGATTAACTATTTTTGTGTAATGAAAGATCTTAGACCCAAATGTTCTGATGTCTCTTTTATTTTAAATTGTAAATGAGAGATACTTTACATTTGAAATTAAATGTGGAAATAATTATTGTTTTCAAGATAGATTCAAAAAATGAATTACCTTTTCATTTTCAAAGAATCGTAGCTGATTAAGAAGAAAAATAATTTCAATGGCTAGACGTCTTCTTTCGTTAAATGAAAAAGAAAATTGATTTTTGAATTCATATTTTTGATTTCGCATTGGTTGTATAAAAATTGGAATTTTATTTTCAAAAAATGCATTCTCTGACGTTTTTCATAAATGAAAATTTATAGATGTTCTATTATTTGCAAATATTTAAAAACTTAGTTTGTAATTCAATAGAATATAGTTTTATGGCTCTTTCTTTTAAAAGATTTTAAATATATTTTATATAAAATATATTTAATAATATATTCGTTTCCTTTTTGTTTATTCTTAGTAATGGCTCATTGCCATTGGTTCTTATTAATAATATTTCTATACTAGCTCTTTCAACATATATATTTACTCGAACATATCAATTAATTATTAAAATTAACAAATTTTAAGCGAAATTTATTCGTTTTATGGAAATTAAATAGGTTATTTTAATTTGAAATATTATTAGCATTTTATTTCTTAGAAATGTACGAAAATTATGTTACATTTTTATAAATAGTTTTCGTCATTGTTTTATTTAAATTCACTTATTTCATGTTTAGAAAGAAAATTTTGCAATAAATTCTTCTCTTATTAGTAATATGTAGAATTTTGAAATTTTATCTATTTTAGAGATTTTTATATTTATATGCTTATATTTACAGAACTTAATTACATGTTAATTTTTAAATTAAATCACATTTTTATTCCATATGGGTGGTACCACTTGATCGATTATTTAAAAAAAAACATTGCAAAAATCCCAAAACTCTTATAATGAAGACTGATAAATTGAAAATTGAACATACATTATAATAAAAAATATAGTTTTCCATATACTAGTAAAAATGTATTTCTTAAAAAATGTTTTTATTCATTTTTCTTTTCTTTTCAGATTAGACATTAATTTACACTTTTTGTTTACATTATATAATTTCTTTAAACAAACTACAAGTGATATACTATCCCCCAAACCAATTTTTTATTCTTTTTTCAAAAATGAGTGATTAAAAATAAGCTATAGATATAAATTCAATTCTTGTTTTTGTAAAGATGTTATAAATTAGTTATTTATAATAATATAAAATTTGACTTCTTTCATTTTTATAGTGATATTAAAAGTTCAATATATGAATTAATCACAAAATAGTATTGAATGAATGAAATAACTACATTAAAACTTAGGAAATGGAAAATTGAAATTTTGAGAGCATTTTACAAGCTCAGATATTTGGATACAGTTAATCGTCAACAAAATCCCAGTTTTGCTGATTTCGTTTCGGTTTCACTGTCTTATGTTTCAGATGAAACTCCACTCACAAGCAATTTTTTAGTTTAAACTACTTCCGTTCTTTGAATATTTTTTTCAATTATAATTTTTCATATAATCTTTTTAAACATTGAATACTTTAATTGATAATTTAAAATAATTTAATGGATCATGTAGTTTTTAGAAATCTAGTAATATACAAAAATATTTGTCAGTAAAAATGCTTGCATATTTAGACTAAACATAATGATTGCATATTTAGGCTAAATATTAGGAATAACATGCCATTTTTCCTGAGGAAGGGACAGTTAGTCGGCAATCGCCAGTCGCAGACTGTTAGAACTCCAACCTTAATTTCCACTTAAGCTTTGCGATGACGGTCATTCAGATTTTTCCGGAAATCTAAGCAAGGCGGGAATATCACTTTTTAGATTACTCTGTGCTATCGCGAAGATTACCATTCTCCTTATTACGGGTGCTTAGACGGATCGGAAAAATTCGTTTTTTCTTTTCTTTATTCGGTGCTGTGAGTTTGCTTGTTTGAACGAAACCCTGAAAGGATCATCAAGGAATTGACACTGCAGCTCAGTTGAAAATGATATTTAACTCCAACAAATGAAGACTCAAATTAAAACCAATATGAAACACACATGCATACATATACACAAAATCCAAAATTCTAGAAAAATTTTTTCGAAGGAAGAGTAAAAAATATATATTCTGGTTATTTAGTATATAATTTTTTATGTTTCCCTATAACGTTCACGTTTTCTGAAATGTTCTTTTGTTGAACATTAGTTTATTGAAATAGATGAATTAAGGAATATTGGTTGCTGGGGACCTGATGTCTCCTAGCACTCATTCACTGCAATTAGTATTACCTTCACTAACGAGCTCACTCTGAACACTTCAAATTAATGTCATTTGATATGGCCAGCTGCCGGTTCTCAACTATTTTCATTTTTTTTTCTGGAGATTTATTCCTAGAGACAGAGTATGCTTATTTAATTCTCTGATTAAGAAAGAATTTTCTGATTCAAGATTAAGAAAATTATCATTTATAATTGGTAATTAACTTGGAAAATTGTAATTGACTTATAATTTGTCCCGCTTACATATCTGACGATTTCCTATTTTCATAATTGTGTTGTTTGCTAGGGTTAAATAAAGAAATGATTATTCATTAGTTCATAATATTACTGCTTATTTTCTTGAATTATTTCTTTAAATTTGCATACCTTACAAAAAATTCAATTATTTGAATGGTTCTGAAAAATCATTTGACAGATCTTAAATGCGATTACATGTATTAAGACCTATATGTTAAAACTTATCAACGGTGTAACTAGAAGGAAAATTTAAGGTAAAAGTAAGTCCAATTGATGATAATTTAGATTAATTGTAAAATGTTTGAAAATGTCGGAAAAATTTAAATACGAAACATTTAACGTTAAACATTAAATACGAAACAAATTCTTGATTTAATTCGCATAGAAATAAAATCGTTAAATTCGCATAGAAAAAAGGCTTAATCAAACTTAAACAAATTAAAATCAAGAAATATATAAGAACAGGTGTATTTTCAGTTTTTGAAATAAAATTGGGAATATGAGTTGTCTTCTATAATGATAGAAATATGGAATCCACATTTATTATTCTCTATTTATACCAACTAATCGTACTTTGTCTTATATTGATTGAATTAATGAATTTTCGAACTTTAAATCATTCCTAAACTTTACAATTATGTTTAAATAATAGTTCGGGATTCATCAAAAAACTGATAGATAATTGCGAGTCTTTTAATAGATAAATTGATAGACAGAAGGAGTCATATGTGACCCAATATGAAAATGCATTTCAATAACAATATAAGTGTTTATATTTTGACCTTTTTGCATATTTGTGTAATTTGGAGGCTTTTGTGTTTTGTTTTGTTTTATGGAAAGCAGAATCGAATATGATCTTCAAGTTTCTTCTCTTTGACCAATAGGATCAAAAAAAGTTTTTTTTTATATATCTGTAATTTTCTTTTTAATATTACAAACAAAATTTACCTAATTGAATATATTTTTAAGTTATTGTTCTTGTATATAAAAGGACTGCTAGACAGCTAAGATTTCACGGGATTGGTCCAATATATGACAACATGTTCACACGATGTTAAGATTGGTTAACGCAGTTTTAAAATTAAGTGCTAAAATTCCTCCTTATAGCTTGCTGCGTTTCAGCTTTATCGCTTTCAGATATTAAAAAATTTCAGAACAAAAAATTAACGGAGTTCAACTAGTTCTTTATATTTTAATCTAAAATTTGATTTCAATCGGTGGTTTCTTCAAATAAAATCATATACCAAATTTCCTTTAAAATCATATTCCAAATTTCATTTAATTCTTAATAATATTTTAATTATATATTAATTTACATATAATATTTAAAATATTCACACGCGCATGGACAGATAGACTGAAATACTTCTCGTAGACTGACTGACTCCAAATGTGATAGATATCCCAAATTCCATCATATTCCATTAATGTCTCGGAAAAATTTTCGTTTCAGTAAATTTTCCTGTTTTGTGGTTATTATGCTCACATTTTATAAAAAGGTTTTTTTCTGTGGTCGCCTAACTACGAAACTTTCAACGAAAATATCGTTGAAAGTTTTTTTGGTGATTTTGATATTATGTATTTTGTTTACGAGAGCAAAAGAAAACTAAGCCCTCTCCTCTCACTTATATAAGATACCGGTTCATTAAATAGAAGAGAAAATAACATATATATAAGCAAAAATTACCCTTAAAATGGCAGGAAATTAAAAAAAGCAGTTATACTGCTTTTATATATGCCACTAGACAGGAAATAAAACTCAAAAATGTTATTTGAAAATATAAATTTTTCTTTTTATTACAAAGCATAAAATACCTACTAATCTTCAAAGAATAGAATTATGTATCTACAGAATAGGCTTAACCAGTTTTAAAGCCTAGAAATTTATTTTTAAAGCTTAGAAATCGTTGTAACTTACAAAAGAACAATCTCATAAAAAGCAATTTTTGTAAGCGGTTCATTAAACACTCTCTCCAGAAATAGGGAGATTGGGAAAAAAGTTGAAAAGAGTGCAGGGTCATTGCACGTGAAATCTTCTTTCAACATAGACCAAAGCTTTTCATGTTGTAATAATCTTCTTGCATATTAACATAGAAAATGAGTGAAAGTTCTTTTGACCTTGTACGTCTAGCTCTAAATGTGTCCATATATATTCAAAAACTGAAAAGAGCATGAAAATAAATGCGTTAATTCATGCTATAGAGAAATAGATACAAAGCCCAGTGATTCTGATTAAGAGCAGCAAATATGTATTTATTAAATTATCAAATAGTTAAAACATGCTTTTAAGACCAAGTTATAATTTCGTTCTGTAAATTTAAAATGAGTTCTGCTGCTTTTTGATTGAAACAGAAAATCGGAAATAAAATTTAGAAAGAAACTTCACGCTATCTCGACTGATTTTTTTCGTTTCTGGTATGTCAATCATTCATAGAGATTTATTGGTATTTTCCAAAATTTCTCCTCTAAGCTTTTCATGAATTTTCATGTTTTAAAATTAATATGAATTTGAAGCAAAAATTTTGCATACGTTTATATCAAAAAATGTCAAAGTTACAAAGAAATAGAAACCAATAAATAATATGTTATTTGTAAAAATAAAAAAGTGGAAGAATCATTGGGAATTTTATCTACAATAAAAAAAAAGAATTTGGCAAAACCAAAAACAAACTCAATGAAGTTATTTTATGCAAAGTTTTAGAAAATTTTAAGAAATTTTATATTGTTGTCATAATATTCAAATAATATATAACCACATATATTTTCCTCTTGAATGGTATGTCTTTCTTTATGGATAAACACAACCTTCATAATATTTTAGAGGATTTTGTTTCAAACATTTGATTTATATGAAACATTAAAAAAAATTAGAGTCATTACAGATGTGTTATTCTGAATCTCAAACTTAAGAGTTTTTTATTAACAAAAATTCAAACAAATTAAAGGAATAGGAACAAATTAAAGGAAAATAGAAAGAAGAATTGCAATGAAAAATGAAAGCAAGATTTATTCTCGGCAAACCTGCTGGTCATCGAGAATGTAAAGATACAATTCATGTATGTAATTAGAAATTTGATTCCGGATAAATACGATTTTAATGCACTATGACAGCGATTCTCAACCTGTGGGGCGCGCCCCCCTAGGGGGGCGCGAGCACACTTGAGGGGGGGGCGAGAATACTGAACCCATGTCTTTACAAAGTGCAGAAAAGATTCCTGTTTTCAGGGGGTCCCATTTTTATATAATTTACTACGGTTACAGCCGTAGTTAACACAATATTCAGACTAGGACTCATTTCTTTCGAAGCCAAAGAAATGGATCATTCAATGTGTCCAGACGCACTGAGGCGATTTTTGTTATACAAGTGCTTGCATACCTTGGAATCTTCCGGACATTGAACGAGCACCTTCGGTGCATATTCCAATGCAATTTTTTCATTCTATGTTTGCCTCGTTCATAAAATCATTTAAAATAGCAAATAATGCGAGGGCCGTTGTTTTGAGTTCTATTGGTTTGCAAAAAAGTAGTTATGCTACTACTGATATATTATCACAAAATCGAATATAGGCAATTAAATGAGCATCTTTATTACTATCTGTTGCTTCATCACGCTGTATTGAAAACAATTTGTCACGCAACTTCGAGAAAAGCTGGC